>NW_012267423.1:813615-861904 GCF_000151885.1 Dipodomys ordii | reverse complement strand
GTTCAATATGAAGTACCAATAAATAAATAAGAAATATATAAAAGTTGATACTTGAGTTTTGATATACTGATTGAATAGGCTTAACATTTTTCTTATTCCATTGTGAAAATTATTCTTAATATAATTCTTAATATCTGTCACTTGTTAAGTGATATAGAAAGCAAATATTCTTCTTTACCTTTCTTGAAGCAGACAAGATATGAAACATGCATATAAAATATATTTCAAGAAGCTCTAGTGTTCTTTTGATATGGCTTCTTCCCTTATCATCTAACAAATTGTCCAGACATTAGGGTACCAGACCAAGGAAACTTCTGAATAGTCCTCAAATCTGTAGATGTATGAGGGAGAGGTAACCAAATAGAGAGAATGAATTGAATCTACTTAGGCCTTTTTCTTTTTTCTTTTTTAAATGAAAAGCAAATTTCTTTATTGTACACAGTATAGAATATAACATAGCTTGGCAGAATGCACACAGCCCTGTGCAGAGGAAAGTATTTCAGATCAACTGGTAGGTTCAAAGCCTTTCTGCACTGTAGACTTTCCACACTCTGGAAAAGAAGCAAACAAACAAAACCACCCCCTACCCCCGAAACCCTGGGAAAACAACAACAACAATAAAAATGACCATCTGGGACCCAGGTGTATGAAACCCGTGGGAATGCAAGGGTGACAACTGTTAGGCTTTTTTCTGTCAAAGATACTTCTGATTTCTCTGTATTTTATTAGAAGTCACCTTGCCAATTTGTTTGACTTATTTTTGACTAAAAGTAGTGACAGAAAATTTGGTAATAATGGAAGGAGTGACATTAATCATAAACTGATCTGTTGTATTGAGATAACTTTATACAACTTCTTTTTTTTTAAGAAAAAAACAATACTTTATTTCCCTGTTCACACTAAGCCATATATTCAAAATGTGCTTCAAAATACTTAACCAGATCACTAACCCCAGTCACTTCAATTCAAATGTTCATTAAAAATACAGTCAAGCGGGCTGGGAAGGTGGCTCAGCGGTAGAGCGCTTGCCTTGCATGCATGAGGCCCTGGGTTCGAGTCCTCAGCACCACATAAGCAGAAAAGGCCGGAAGTGGCGCTGTGGCTCCAGTGGTGGAGTGCTCACCTTGAGCACCCAGGCCCAGAGTTCAGGCCCCATGACCAGCAAAAAAAAAAAAAAAAAAATACAGTCAAGCAACAAAAATGCATTATGAGATACCTTGTAGAAAGAACAGCTCCATTACTATATATAGTTTAATAACTTTGTAGTTTAGTCTCTCGATATTTAGCAAGTTTGTTTAAAAGTTACTATTGTCTATACAACTTCTTAAATATAATTTAAAAAATTTAAAAAGAGCTAAATCTAACCTGATTCAGCATTTTATCCAAAGACTAGAAAAAAGATATATGTTTCTACAACTGACCCAAACCAGCATATAATTAGAATTTTTTTTTTTTTTGGTCCAGTCCTGGAGCCTGAACTCTGGGCCTAGATGCTGTCCCTCAGCTCTTCAGCTCAAGGCTAGTGCTCTACCACTTGAGCCACAGCGCCACTTCCGGTTTTTTTCTTTTTTGCTTATGTGGTGCTGAGGAATCAAATCCAGGGTCTCATGTATGCAAGGCAAGCGCTTTACCACTGAGCCACCTTCCCAGCCCATAATTAGAATTTTTCATATTAAAATATACTATATCACCCTGCATCAGAGTTTCTTTCTTGCAAAGCAGAAAAACAAGTTTGTTTTTTTTTTTTTTACCATTAGTTGGTATATTACTGTATCTATGGCCTCTAAAATTCCTGTTCTTTATTTAGAGGTGAGGCCCTTGGGATGTAGTTAGGGTCAGCTGAAGTCTGAGGGTGGAATCCACAAGATGACAATTGACAGCTTTGTAAGTGGAGGAATAGAGGCTCATTCTCATGTTATGCCCTCCACCATCTTATATATACCAACAAAGGCCTTCAACAGATGTTAGTCAGAATTTGCCATTTTCCTCTCCAATTTTCCTGTTTCCTGAACCAGGAGTGGCATCAACCTCTGAGATTCCTTATTAATTATCTGGTCATATGTACTTTGTCACAGCAATAGGCAATGCTCTAAGACAGGCATTCTCCCATCCCAACATTCAAGTCTAACTTCTAAGGGCGAGTTGTTTAATTTTATAATGGCAAGCTTAGTTCCTGAATTAAGAGTTTCTTTTCTCCATTCTGTTTCTAAAGAAGTCATTTAAAACATACCTACCTATCTATCCTTCCCTTCCTTCCTTCCTTCCTTCCTTCCTTCCTTCCTTCCTTCCTTCCTTTTCATGCCCTCTTTCTCCCTTCTTCCTTTCCTCCCTTTCTCTCATTCTCTTCATTATAACTCATCTACATTTCTAAGAAATGTTTTTATACAGAAATTTCTCAGTTAGCTTCAGTCTATGTATTAATTTTTTACTAAATTATGGCATATTTTGTACTATTATTCTACATCCTATTTCCTCTCCTTATTCTAGAATAGTTTTATCACTACTTTTAGTTAAATCAATCACCACTGTTTGTGGCTTTACCATGCTTATCTTGTTTACTGTCTGTGACTTCACTTCTTTTCTTATATAATTTCCTCCCATTCCCATCCTGAATCATTGCCATGTCTTTGTTTTCTCAAAATCTGCTCCTGTAATATATTAATTTTATTTATTTCTCTGGATACCTTCTTTCCAGAGCAATCAGATTTCCCTTAAGTCAGCAGCATACTACTATCCTGGGGTTCCTGTTGCATTCCAAGGAAGTTGGCACATTTCATTAACCCCATATCATCTTTTCACTTACTCTTTTATTTTTTTTTCTGAGACATACTAGTTTTCTAACAAACTAGGCATGAGAGAATTTTTTTTTCAGTTTTCTTTTTTTTGGTTTTGTTTCTTTTTTTATTTTCATACATTTTTTAAATTGTGAAAATACCGTACAAAGGAGTTACCATTACATGGACAAGGTACACGAGTACATTTCTTAACAAGCATGGTTGCCTCCTCCTTTCTTAATATCTGAAAATGTCTTCACCTTCTTTGATTGAATTGTAGTTTACAATTCTAAACTATATAAAATTCTAGATTAAACATCTGATTTCCTTAGAAATGTGCAGGCATGTCTTTAGTACCTTCTAACATTCAATGTTGCTACAGTTCTCTCTCTAATATCTTTGGGTTTTGTGTCTGTGGATTTAACCAAGCATGGATCAAAAATATCTGAAAAAGATATTTGTATCAAACATGTACATGTAATTTTTCTTGTTATTAATGTCTAAAATACAATACAACTATTTACATAATATTTACATTGTATTTGGTATTATAAGCAATCTAGAGAGGATGTTAAGTATATGGATGAATGTGTAGGTTGTAAATATATATATATATATATATATATATATATATATATTACTCAATTTTATAGAAAGGACTTGAACATTCCTGGATTTTGATGCTTCCATATGTTCATATGTTCTTGGAATCAATTTTCATGGATACTAAAAAATGAGTTTTTTCTTCCTTGTATATATGAGATTTATTTTTACTTTTCTGGGGAAAATGCTTAAGATTGTCTAAGGATCACAGTTCAAAGCCAGCCTGGCCTGAACATCTGTGGGACTCTTATCTTCAAGTAACCACCAAAAGGCCCAAAGTGGAACTGTGGCTCAAGTGGTAGCATTCTAGCCTTGAGCAAAAGCAGATCAAGAGCAGCACATAGGCCCTGAGTTCAAGTCCAAGGACTGGTACAATATAAATAAATAAATAGTAAAAATCTTACAAATAGTTGTTGTGTTCTAATCTGTCCTGAGTTTTTAAAGTTCTGAGCCTATCTTAGTTTCTAAAGAAAAGAGTGAGTCTATATTATCCATATCTCTTTTTGGTTTCCTCTGACTTGCTAAATGTGTTGTTACTGATTTTGTCTTAAGATATTTTGTCTAAAGAACATATCTAGCAAGTTCAATACAAAGCCCACGGATTGGGAGAAGATCTTCACTAGCCATACAACAGACAAGGGTCTCATATCTAAAATATATTTAGAATTCAAAAAATTAAATCCCCCAACAAGAAATCCTCAAACCAACGGCCTCATTAATAAGTGGGCCAAATACTTAGAGATTTCTCTGAAGAGGAAATAAGAATGGCCAATAGACACATGAAGATATCTCAACTTCTCTAGCCATAAAAGAAATGTAAATCAAAACAGCAGTGAGAGTCCACCTTACCCCAGTTAGAATGGCTATAATCAAGAACTCTAATAACAACAGATGCTGGAGGGGATGTTGCCAGAAGGGAACTCTACTGCATTGTTGGTGGGAGTGTAAACTTGTTCAACTACTCTGGAAAGCAGTATGGAGGTTCCTCAGAAGACTCCACATAGAGCTCCCCTATGACCCAGCAATCCCACTTTTGGGCATTTACCCAAATGATCACAAACAAGGCCATATTAAAACTACCAGCACGACTATGTTTATTGCAGCATTATTCACCATAGCTAAGATATGGAACCATCCCAGATGCCCCTCAGTAGGTGAATGGATCAAGAAAATGTGATACACACACACACACACACACACACACACACACATATGTACAATGGCATTCTATGCCTCCATAAGAAAGAATGACACCTCCCCATTTGTTAGGAAATAAAAAGACTTGGAAAAAATTATATTAAGTGAAGTAAGCCAAGCCCAAAGAAACATAGGTCCTATGATTTCCCTTCTGCAACAACTAGTATATGTCTAGGACAAGAAGAAAAGGTTAAAAGCTATGTACATATGACCATATAAGATGATGCTAAGCAAAATGAACCCCAAGTTAGGGACACAAGAGGTTTTACCTTTCTTGCTGTTGTTTTTAATGTACTTATAATGTACTATGTGCTTTTTTTGTATGTTCTTCCCCCATGGTATAGCCCCTGTTTTCACTGTATTTGATTTCAGTGCCCTGTATTTTGTATATACATTTTTCTAATTTGGGGAGGGGAGGGGAAATAACAAAATGCTGAAACAAGGATGCAGTTTGACTCATTGTAACAATGAGATATTCAAGATATGTAGAAAATGAACTTTACAACTTTGGGGTGGGGGGGAAGGAGGAGTTGGGGTGGGAAGGGAAGGTAGGGGGGGGAAAAGGAGGGGGTAACAGTGCTCCATAGGAAATGTACTCATTACCTTACTCATTTAACTGTAACCTCTCTGTACAGTATCTTTACAATAAAATATATACTAAAAAATATTTTGCCTATACCAATTATTTTTATTTCTCATTATATCTTGGGTTCTAAGAAATGGAAGGCAATAAATGTATTATCATTTCATTACCACCATTGTGAAACAGGAAAAATCTTTGTAAATTTAAACTCATTGTTGCCATCAATATTTTGTGTCTCAGAGATTAGGAATCTACTTGAGACAAATTTCGAGTAATTTATGTACTCAAACCTAAAAATCCAGTTGCCTCTTGTGGCTTTTAAAGATAAAAATATGTTGGAAACATATCTTTTCAAGTGTTTCAAAAATATCATGAACTTACATTTCATCAACTCCAGGCTTAGGGCTAAAATGTGCAATGAAATCACACTTTCTCTGCTCTAGGTCTCTCTCTGCAGTGTCTTTTGAAGCACTTGAGACTTCACACCCATCAATGGACCTGCTGTGAGTAACTTTCTCAGCAAGCCCAGTAGAAATGGTTGATGGTTACAAGCAGGCGTTCCTGACAAGTCATGTTTCTCATTTTTACAGATGCAGTGCATTCCATCTCTGCCATCTCCTTTTTCCTTTATAGCCACGGAAATTGTGTTTTGTAAAAAGTCACTTGGCTATCTTCACACAGTTTCCCTGTTACAATAGGTAAATGTCAAAAGTAATCAGGTGCAATATCAGCCTTCCATTGTATTCCCCTAAGCCCTGAAGCAGATAATAACTTCTTGCAATATTTTCTTAATGTAAATGGAAACAGATACTAACCCAGGCAAATTATTCCTCCTGAGCCAGCTGTCCTTTTCAATATGTTATCCTGGCGATTACATGAATATTTATTGGCTTTTCAGTTTCTTACAGAAGCCAAAGTTCCACTAATAGAGCATAGCAAGTTTAACTTGAAAGCATGCTATTTTGCATGGCTTGACTGAGTGAGACCAGACATGATAAGGCTTCCAAGCAAAGTGTGCAGGAACCGGAAGATCTTGATCATCTAAAAGCTTAGAAAACACTAGTAATGAGGCCTCTGAATGATCAAATAAATGATGGTGATTTCCTTGCTTTTGTATGAGACTGTCACCAAAGAAAGTCCTTCTTTTTGTCCTGATTTTTTTCCTCTCAAAGTTTTTAGTTTTTATTTTAGTTACCTTTGGATTTCTGTTATTAGGTGTTTTCTTTCATAAAATACTGTAACTACATGCACTTCCACTTTTACTAAGCAATACTTTGTATATGTTTCCATAATAAGTTTTTATAAGGCTGTCATGACAAATGTATTTTTTAAAAAATCAGTCTACTATGAGAAATGAAAAAGGAAGGATTGAAGAGTTTGTACATATACCCTGGGAAATGGAAGTTATAGCTAGGTGCAAGAGACCAAATGTGAAAGAACACCTCACCAAAGAAAATAGACAGATAGCATGCATGGGAAAAGAACTTTGGTATCATCCATCTTCAGAGAAAAAAAATGCAAATTCATTTGCATTGGAATGAGATATCCCTGTGCAGCTATTTATTGGTAAAGCTAAAATGAAAGAGAGAGAGAAAGAGAGAGAATGAAAGAGAGAACAACAAAAGTTTAACAAATCATAAAACAAAAATCTGAAAAACCTGAAAAAATAAGTTATTCTGCAGGATTGGAAGCATCAAGAGCCTTGAAAAGTATTACAGCTGATTTGGAGATTGGCATCATATGAACCAGCAATCCTACCCCTAGGCACTAAGCAAATAAAATATCTTCATGTTATTTTTTCTTATACAAAAGCCTACTTTCACAGAAAGACCTATGTAAGAAGGCTTATAGCAATGCTATTTATAATTACTCCCTAAGAGGAAACAACCCAAATGCCCTTCAACTGGGGATGGATAAACCGTGGTAGGTCCATACAATGGAATACTACTAAGCAATTATAAAGGAATCAAATACTGCCACATGAGACAATATGGGTGAATCAAAAACACATTGTGTGAAGGTAGGAGAGCCAGACTCTGTGCTCCATAAGATCATTTTTCTTTAGTGGAAAAGGTGAACTCAGAACAACAGCATCAGTGGTTGTGCAGGACTGGGTGTGTAGCAGGCATTGACTTCATTGTGGTAGTTGTTACACAACCTAACTTTATTGTTAGAACTCAAATAGCAGATTAGAAGAGGCACAGTTTACTATACTGAAATTGAACCTTAGAAGTGGAAAAAAAGTGAAAAAAAAAAACCACAGAGGGAGGCAAAGAGGTTTTGGATGGAAACAGATGTGGAGATGTGGATAAACAGGAGAAAGCAGTGGGCAGGGGTGCAGGGAAGGAGCTGGGAAGTCTCCAGAGAGGAAATGTGGTGGAGTCTGAGTTCTAAACTACACACAGTTCTCAGCCAGGTGGCAAGGGTTGGGGTAATGTCATAGCCACTGGTGGGTGACTTGCAGAGGCAGATCTATGGCTGAGTGGCAGCTACACTGTGGGGCTGGATGGAGCAGTGGACACAGATACCCGTGAGCTTTGGGATAAAGAAGGAAGAGCTGATCACATGAAAGCCCTCAATGGCTCTGCAAGGAGCTTGGGATTTATCTTACCATCAAAGGGATTCTGATAGTTAAATGAACTCATCAGGAGCATGATGGTAGCAGTGTGTGTGGAGGGGCCAGAAGTATGGGAACACCAGAGTCAGGCTGGAGGCTGGGAGGGGAAGGCTACTAGACTGGCTTAGAGCTATGTAATCAATATGGTGGTTACTGGCCACATGTGGCCATATAAATGATCTGAAATTAAAGACAGTTACAACTTTCCCTTCAGTCACAGTAGCCTCAATTCAGATGCCCTAGGGCCACGGGTGGCTAGTGGTTACTGTTGGATGGTATAGAAGAGCACATTTCTCTCACTTCAGTGGGTGTAGATCCTGATCCCTGAGGGAATTGGGTACTGTAGTGATAGAGAGAGAGTCTGTAGTATTACTTTAATATCTGGAAAGCATATTTGAATGTATACATTCAGCTAAGACATGAATGCAGGTACCTGAAAATTTGCTGTAAGACTTATGACCATACACATTGACTGGCACTGAGATTTAGTACCAAGAAGCATGGATATTAGTAGCCAATGGGACATCCAGGTTGCACTGTACTTTAAGTTTTTCACATGCCTACAGTAATGTCACTGTTTTCCGTGTTGATGCTCATCTAGCAAATCAAACAAACATTTGAATAACAAGTTCCAAGTTGTGATATGCCTCTTTTTATCTAATATTATCTCAACTACTTGGTGATATCTCAGCTACTTTGATATGCTTCTTTTATCTAATATTATCTCAACTACTTAGTCTTCTTCACTTTCTGGAAGTCCTTTATCTACTTGCATATATATATATATATATATATATATATATATATGCGCGTAAATATATTTCCTCATGATGAACAACCTTAACAGAGGTGTGAGGACTCAATTCTTGAAAGCAGATAGGTTCATCAGGTATCCAGCATCTGGCCATCTATGCAAAGCTAATTCTAGTCTGACTGAGAGAAGTAAGAGATGAGAAGAAGGATGAAAACAATAGTGGCAGGCTTTATGGTTCAGTTAATTTTCTCTGGTACTGTACACAGTTTAAGAACATGACATGTTGAATGGTGACCCCTGTGCACAACTATTTAAAGATAATAAAAGTAACATGTAAGAATAAAATATAATTTACAAAAGAATGCCTAGTGATTTGACACATCACTCAGAGAAGCCTGGATGATTAATCTGTAGATAAGATTGTTATGAGAATAATTTGGTAGGAATAGAAATGCAGTTTAAATCTCAAATGTTGGGTGGCAAATGCACAAATAAAAACTGTTTATTAGGATCTACTTGGTAGATGATATTATATCAAAGGCACTTCCTGAATCATTGCTGGATCCCTTAAAAAAGCAGTGCACATGGGAAAAACATCCCCCAAACACTCTTTGACATAGCTAAACAAAAATAATGCATATCAGTACTATATTCACTTAACTACATGCTTTTAAATGATTCCACATGTGGAACTGTTTTTTTAAATATTTTTTATGTGGTTGATTGTTGGGGAAAAAGAAGAAAAATAAAATTAAAGATACTATAATGGAATTTAAGGCCCCAAATGGACTACAAAAAGTATCTTCTGCAGAAGTGACCTGAAGGCACTGGGTTGGCTTGTACTCCATGGGAGATTCATGGGCATTTTCCACTGGTGAGGGAGAGCCTGTACCTGAAAGTCTGGGTCTCTCCTCAGCTGCAATCTCTGGGTACTATCCAGTGAGTTACAAGATGCTGTAAGACTTCAGCCTGGAGGAAACAGCCACCCATCACCCATTTATGAGCTTTCAAGACCATCGAATAGCTACAGGTAAGAAGACATCCGCTCCCTGCTTCTGCCTGGAGATTTTTTTTTTGAACATAATGATAAAAACCCTCCTGAAAATGATTCCCTCGAGGGAGCAAGTTATGATTTATGAGATCCATTCAAACAGCAAGAAAAATAGTCCAGCATTTAAAAAAATCCACCGTGAGTACTCACAGATGTTCTGATAGGTTTCATTGCTCCTCTCCTTGAGAATAAATAAGAATGACAGTACTTCAGCAGACTAATTCTTTAAATTATCTCTAAATCTGCTAATGCTTAGAATCAAAATGTTTACATTTGTGTTTCCATCTTGATGAATAAATGCTTCGGCATTCAGATATCAGAGATCACAGAATTTGCTACAAAATCTTTTTGTGTGACTGTCTGCTTACTGGTGGGACCTGGCAGCCAAATCTTCATTTGTGTATAAAACTAGTCATGTTCAGGACTGAAAAGATGGGATGGAATCAATAGCTACTATTCATTCTGGTCTGAGCTGGGTATGATCCTATGGAAACATCATGTGATTTAAAAGTTATTTACTTGGAATGTAAATGGTTTGTTTTGTTAATGAAGACTGTGAAATGAATAAATAATTGGAAGTAATACTTTTTTTTTTCTAAGGAGCTATCCAGAATCTTCTGTTTAGGAGTCTGTCATTTGTGCCAGGGTGGTTCTCACAAAGATGAATGACAACAGAACAGTTAGTGCCAAGGTAAGGTGAGCCACAAAGCACACTTGGGACATGGCTGGCTCTTCAGAGGGCCAGGGCTTTGCAACCCAGATGCTAATAACTAGAGAAGCTGTCCAAGGGCACAGAGTCAGCTTCTGTATTGTTGATTTCCTAGAGTGCCCTCTCATTTGAGATTTCACCAGGCCCGGAGCTGACTACTGAATCATTTACCTAGCTTGTGTACAATGGATGAGAAATCTGTATTCTGGGATGAGTCTCCAGTTCACTTTATTATCGTGCAATGTCTTAAGCTGGACAAAGATCAACATGCACATAATTCTTTTCCTAGGCAATCCTCTCATCCTTCACTCATTCTCAGACTCTGTCTTCTGCCTTAACAGGGTTTAAATACAGGGCAAGTTCAAATGGAGCATGTTCACAGCTTTACTTCCGATGAGGGGCAGTGCATGATGACTATAGGAGAATTTAAACCCATCTCATCACCATCAATGACAGGAAAACCCTTGGAGAGCTTGCTACCAGGAACCCTGACAGATTCTGAGAAATGTCACAGTTTGTTGTATTTCTGACAATCTTTGTAGGGGGTAGGGAGAGGCAAAGCAGAAGCACATGAAAAGAAAGATGATAATAGCACTAGTAAGAGGTACATTGGTAGAAGGAAAGCTGTGGGGCAGGAAAAAATTAGACAAGAATTTCTGTACCTCTAAGAATAAAACCTGAAGGAGATGGGCGAGGACTCAGGTCTTTACGAACAAGAATAGAACTAATTGAATACCTTTACTTCTATTTGATTTGTGGCCATAATCTAACTCAGAGCTGGAAGAGGATTTAAAAATCATGTTTCTGTTACATTTTAGGTGAGCCTGTAGCAAAGAAAAAAACATGGGACATGGCAGTTGGTAGATGAGCTGGAGCAAAGCTTAGGTTTGATGTCCAATGATCTTTTCATTTAGTTAAATATCTTTGTTATAGGATATGACTTAGAGACCTTAGCTTTTCATTTAACTTTCTGCATCTCTTCAGTTCAAATGACAATTAGCGGCTTTGTAGCTGATGGGCAAAAGTCTAATCCCTTTCACTGCTAGCTCAGGTGTTTCAGCCTTCTATGGGAGGCTGCTTAAAAGTATTACAAAATTCCCCTGATAAGTGTGTGGCTCTCTAGAGTTACATTTCATCTCTGTAGTCTACTCATATCACCAAGGACATTTTGAGAAGGTCATCAGGGCATTTTGCCAAAGCTGAGGGTCTTTTTTCCTGAACAAAAGATTACAGCAGGCCTTGGGTAAGTACGCAATGGCTAGGTTCAAACTCCAAAGAAAGTACGCAGGAAGAAACAAATTTTCAACTTGAGGATAGAGCTGAAAGACTGGTGAGGAGTCAACAGTTGGGCAATTGTTGGGAAATGATACACTTGTGGATAAAGAGAGAAAATTGAGTCAATACTACAAGGAAAACATGAATGAAGGGAAAAGGATTGAGATAATTGCGCTCTACTATGGAGTAGAGTGTTGAGATTGATGTAGTAGCTGATATCCTGAATATTCTCTGTCTTACAGTTTGTTTTAGGCCTGTACCTAAGTTTATGAATTCCTTCAACAGACTGTCAGTCTCTGCTCCTGATGTCCACACATAACCTTGTATGTCAACCCCATAAATTACAATAGACCCTTCCAAACAAATGATAGAAAAAGTGGAGTCTATGGTTCACTTTTATTTCATTACCTGTAGTAAATCCTTTCTTGGAATGCCCTGGCAGGAGAGCAGGGGTGGGGATGTAGGATGCTCCTATAAGGACAGGTTATAGCTCAGTAATAAAACCTACATGTCACGACTCAGGCCTTGAGCTAGGAAGGGCCAAGAACCAGCCTAATAAACTTCCCACACACAGCCACTGGGGCATTTTTATAGAACAGGCATATGATTCATTTAGAGTTCATCCCTCCTCTCTGCTCTTATAATATTCAGTAAGGATATAAACAGATGTTTGTAGAGAGATTCTAAAGGGTGTGGATTTGAGCCTGAAATTTGATTTTTTTTCATTATTTGTCTGGCTTATTGACTGTGTATTCTAGAAAGATAAACTTGAAATTTCAGCCTAAAGTTTCAACAAAGAGTGACTCAACTGGACGGTTGTTGCTGCCACTCTGCTAACTGTCCCCACTGTTGGCCCAGGCTGCAAGTTGGTGGGTAATGAGAAAGAATATGTTCCCAAGAGGCTGACATATGGGGAGGGGACACTGGTCCTCTAAGATACGCTTGTTTCCTGTTCAGATTCAGCTGCTCTGGCTCTGACTAATAGGTGACTGACAGCCTGTGTGAATTCTGCATTACTGAAAAAGAATGAACTGTTGGACCGGAGCTATTCTACCTTTAACCTTTAATACAACTTCAGCACACAGAGATTAAAAGAACCTTTCCTTCTTCTTCCATCCCTTCCTTCCTCCCTGTTTCCCTTCCTTCCTTATTCCCTTCCCCTTCCTTCCTTCCTTCCTTCCTTCCTTCCTTCCTCTTTCTTCCTCTCTTTCTTTCTCTCCTTTCTTCCTTCCTTCCTCCCTTTCTTTCTTTCTTTCTTTCTTTCTTTCTTTCTTTCTTTCTTTCTTTCTTTCTTTCTTTCTTTCTTTCTTTCTTTCTTTCTTTCTTTCTTTTTTCTTTCTTTCTTTCTTTCTTTCTTTCTTTCTTTCTTTCTTTCTTTCTTTCTTTCTTTCTTTCTTTCTTTCTTTCTTTCTTTCTTTCTTTCCTTCTTTCCTTGTACTGAGGCTAGAATTCAGGGCAAGAGTGTGCTCTTTTATCCCCTCCCCCCCCCCAAGGCTAGCATGTATCACTTGAGCCACAGCTCCACTTCCACCATTTTGTGATTAATTGGAGATAAGAGTGCTATAGACTTTTTTTTTTTTCAGGCTGGCTTCAAACCATGGTTCCCAGAACTTAGCCTCCAGAGTAGCTAGCAGATTACAGGTATGAGCCACAAGTATCTGGCTAAAGTGATCATTTCTTTAAAACCAAGAAAGAAAAGGCCCAAAGAAGTCATGGCACTTCAAGTCATATGACTAGTAATGACAAAACCAGGCTTCAAATCCAGTAATTGTAGTATCTAAGCTGTTAACCACAAAGGCATAATAGCCCTATGCACCAACGGAAAGGCTTCAGTAGTCACAGGAAGCAAAGCAACAAAGGAAACTCTGAACAAATTGTGATAATCATCCTTGGACTGGAGTAAAACTGAAAAAGAGAAGCAGACAGTTATTCTGGGAATAACTGTGACTCCAGAGCACCTGAGAGCCTCACCCAGAGTCAGTCTCACAGGGACTAGAAATCCTTGATAGTTTGATAGTGGATATGATACCCAAGGCTGTTTATTTTTTTTAACAATTCACAAAGCACTTAACATTTCTCTTCAAAACCAGAGATCAAAATTATTATAGACATTAAGTAGGAAAGAGTATCAACTCCAGGAACCTTTTAGGTATATGTTGCAAATTATATATTGTAAGCACAATGTGTCTTTAGCCACAGAGCATGGGGTAGATTCAGTTTCAAGCTCCTTAAATAGAAAAGAAATAAATATGTGAAAAAAGAGAAGCTACAAGGCATCATGAACTAATAGAATAGATTTCAATTTTCAAGGGTGGTATAAAGGAATACCCTCTTGAAAGTGGCTCACCTTGTTTTTATTGAGGTCAATGTGATCTCACTTGGTGGGCAAGCAATTTCACACATTAATTGTAAGCATCAATGCTTGTTTTACCCCCAAAATGTATTTATGCACAGATTTTATTTGCAATAGAAAACACACACATTTAGAAAGAGAACTGTCACACTTTACATAAAGCTGAGGCCTTAAATACATGCTTAACATTTTTATTGTGGCAGTATACATTTTATTTTTATTCCAGTCCTCTAGGTATTCTGCCCCAATAAACAATTTGAATGACTGGAATAACTACAAAAACCTCAGTGAACATTTTCCCCAAGCGTAAATTATTGGGAGGCGGTTTGTATAATTCATGAAAATCTTTAGTCTGGTGTCCTTTTAATCTTAGTGAACCCATCGTACTGACAGAAGGCTGCTTTTAGTCTATGCTTAAAGACTGGATTTATTTCTTTAGCTTACCATCAAGAGAAAGAGAAATGAAATTGTACTTTCAGATGTATGTAATTTGGCGACTTCTGCACATATTGGTGGATGTTAAATGTTTCTACAGTTTTCCATCTTGAATTTGTCATGGCTCCAGCTAAATGGAACAGTTCTGGTAGTTTTTTTTTTTTTTTGGTAATGTGAACTTCATCATATAAATCTGTTATTCATTCACAAGGGTTGATATTTTTTTTAACTATCACATGACATTTGTGCCTCTCTCAGCTCCCATGTGCTGGAGATGACTGCAATTTAGAATTAATTGTCAGGATGGCAAAAATGGGTACAACTTTTATTTTTTCTTTTAAGTTTCTGCGCTTTAGCATTTCTGTTCACAGCATTTTGAACTAAGGTACGTCAACAGGAAAAATGGCAATTGTCCTCTTCTGTTTTACTGTTTGCTGGCTGCTAAATGAGTTCTGGGACATGTTGCTGAAAGCAGAAGGATTAAGAAAGCCTGGAAGTCCATGAAAATGACTGACTAGAAGGGGAATATGGCCTCTCCCCTGTCATACAGACTTACAGAAACTTAGAATCCTGGGATACACGGAAGTTGAAGCCATCTACACCCTTTCTTATATTCCTTTCAGGAAGACTCAGTAATTCTGCCCCACAGGGCTGTTTAAATGACCTATGCCTTATGCTTCCATCTTTGACTGTCCAACCCAATTTTACTTTCTACAAGCATCTTCCAAAAACTAAAATCTAAGAAGTCAGATTTCAGCCCATGGTGTATAGCTTTCTATTGGATCCTGTACACGTAGAAGACTAGAATATAAATATCTTACTAACAGCTTAAGAAGCCTAACCCCTTGGCTCTTGCTTAATTTTATGTCTTCATTTTGTGCCACTTTTCTTTGGTCACTACTCCACAGTCACACTGAGCTTCTGTTTATTTCTTGACTACCAAGCTCCTGGGTTCATCTGCATCTGCAGGCTGCAGCCTGGACTGCTCTTCCCTTGCTTCCCATCCTCTGCATGTCTTGGTTGACTCTATTGAACAGCTCACAATCAAAAAGGAAGTATCCCCTGACCAACCCATAAAATCCAGCACCCTACCTTTCCCAGCAACACCACCACATCACCCTGTCTTATTTTTCTCCCAACCTGAAAATGAATGAAGAACATTTGTTGTGATCGTACCTTCTTCTTGAGCCAAAGGCTAGGATAATTTAGATTTATTTGTGCCCATTGCCTGAAAGGCCAAACTATGTAGACAGTGTATCTACAGCCATCCTCTGACCTATTTGTCTGTTTTCCCCTACCATTAGGACAAATGAAAACACAACCATTTCTCAGAAAGCAAGTGAGTCAGTCACTTACTTATGGTGGATCCGGACTCAGGCCTGTTCAGGGAGCTGATGATGACAAAGCCGAAGCCCTCGTTCTCTTTGCGGTGTATGACCACGTCGCTGGTCTGCAGGCTGTGGGAGGCAAAGCCTTCAGGGGGCGAGGCATTGCTACTGGGGGCGGCATGGTTGCTGTTGGTGTAGGTTGCATAATCACTGCGTGGAGAGCTGTGGTGGGTTGATACAGAGCCTGGACTCCTTCCATTCTCTGGGCAGGGCTCCCCTGGAAGACACATTTTACACAGGAATTCAGTCATTCAAGAAAGGTCTTAACAAATGTTCCCTGCTTTATAGACATTGTTCTAGAAACAGATGTTGTTGTAAAATGGAGTGACTGGCTTCTCTTCTGCTACATTCCCAAAGCAGGTGAAGGGCTAAAAAACTAGCCTTGACTCAGTCCTAGTCTTCAAGAAATTGAGGGAAAACCCACATCAGCCTCTTCTTCCTTGCTACCGGTTTTTATTTTCCTCTTGTAGAAAACGGGGCACAAAAGCAGGACTATATCTACTTTTGGATATAGAGTCTGTTGGATCCATAATAACTGTCCAAAAGTGACCACAAAAGAAGGAGACAGAATCCTAAAGTGTGTGTATATCCATATACATACTATATCCTAGAGTGTGTAGATGAATCCTTTAATAAAGAACTTGTTAAAAACACAAATGCACATCTTCAGGGCACATCTGTAAAAAGTTTTTTTCAGTATGTCTGAGGAAGATGAGCACAGGGATCTTATCGAATTTTAAGGCCTTTGAAATAGCTAGAGATGTAAGTAGGGTTATTAATTCAGGAGAGGATCACAAAGCATAGTTTATCATCATATTTGTAAAATATATCAGCTGGGTGTCAGTGGCTTATATATAATCCTAGCTACTCAGGAGGTTGAAATTTGAGGATCATGGTTAAAGCCAGCCCAGGCAGGAAAGCATGAGACTCTTATTTCCATTTAATCACTAAAAAATAATATGGAAGTGGAGCTATGGATTAAGTGGTAGAGCGCTAGCCTTGAACAACAACAACAACAACAAAGCTCAGGGCTAGCACTCCGACCCTGAGTTCAAACCCCAGGACTGGCACACAAAATTTTTTTTGATTAATATAACAAAGATATTTATGAAACAGAAGAATGATAAGGTGGAAAATGATGACAATGAAAGATTCCTTTGGGGTCTTTAACTATTGTCTCTTACTCAGAACTCCTGAGGGAATCTCATATGTCCTGTCAAAAACAATGAGCAAAAGTTCCCATGAAGGCACCTCCTAATCGACAGTTCCATTCTTGCTATGGTTTGGATCTGGGATGTCCCACAAAGTCCCACGTGTTAAAAAGGCTTGGTCCTCAGTATGTGACACTATGGAGAAGTGGTGGAAACTTTAAGACATAGTGCAAAGTGGGAGTCCTGCTGGTCAGGGAGTATACCTTTGAAGGGGACTGTGGGATCCTCCTGATCCTTTTCTTCATCTTTTTTGGGAGGTAGGGGGGTATGAAGTGATTATTTTTCTCCATGCCCCATCCATGTGTGCTGCCAAAGGCTCAAAGCAGTGGACCAGTGGATCATGAACTAGAACTTACGTAACTATGAGCCCACACAAACCTTTTCCCTTTATAAGTTAACTTGTCTCAGGTATTTGCTACAATAATAGGAAGTTGAAGAAGTGAATTCTGAAATGAGAAAGGGAGAAAAAAACGCGACACACCAAGAGATGTTTCACGACACTGATGCCTAAAGTACGTTCTGCATTCACTCACATACCCAGATTTTAAAAACAGCTTTACATCAATTACACATTTCAAGGGAAAAAAAGCAAAACAACTAAGTAATGAAAGGCCCTATTAACATATTAACTTCATGATTGTAATTACAGAAGAAATGAGACTCTAATTACTCTTTGATTTTTCTTTAGGATATAATTGGTCATGTTTTAATAAGACGGATGCTTTTAATTTGTAAAAACACATACCAAGACAATAAAAGAGCAAAATGTCAAAACCTTTTCCTCTTTTGAACTGAAAATTTCAATTTCTGCCAGTAAAATGTGCCCTCTTTCCAGGAACATATTGTCTTAGGACAAGCTGATATTGTCTTGCTAAAGTACATGTCCTTTATCAGTCCTTGTGCAAGTTGGAAATAAAGTAATTAGAGATAGCTTGGAAGAAGAAAAACAAACAATTATTATGCTGCTACATTAAATTGAAAATCTCCCTGAGTTATTGGACCAAATCAGTAACTAAATGTCATAGTCAGTGACAGGAGAGATCTCATTTTCTGGCTGTCACATTTTTTTAGGAGGTTGGGGGACTGAGAGCATTGGTTGTCAGCAAATCAGCAACAAAGAAAAATTATGTGTCTTCCCAGTAAATGGCTGGGAGTGGTTCTACAGGTTCTAGAGAGAGAATGAAAATTATTGACTGAGTCAATGTGAATATTTCCTGGGTAAGTGAGAGTCATTACATGAGTAGAATACTTCTTTTTTTATTGCTTTTGGGACTCATCTTTAAAGTCTAAAAGTTCTTTATATTTAGTAAAATAAGCAGATTTTAAATTAGACTTCCAAGTTCTTTTTGGGCTTGTTCTGGGCCTTTAACACTTGAAAACTGGCAACATGATCTCTTGATAAATGGACCCTATATCAGTTTTCCTATTCAATTGGCTCTGGATCCAAATGAGCCATTTTCCCTCCTAACCACCCCTCTTGAGAGACACCAACAGGGTTGTTTTAAAATAATATAGTAAAACATTATAAGGTGACTTAACACCATTGCATTTAAAAAATAGTTACTGATTTCCAGGATCCCTGATTCATTCTTCTGGCTCATTTACTTAAAAGGTTCATATAAGTTTGTCACTATGCAGTTACTGAAGACGAACTATTAATGTTTAGGGTTTGCTTCCTTTTTGTTCCCGCTGGTGATAGTGGAAAACACCACTGCCCTGACCGGAAGGAATGTCTCTTTGGGAGGCAGGGGTGTGGATAATGCTTCTTGGTGAGGTGGCTTACAACAGGACATTAACTGTGGGTCAGGCACTGCTTATGGTTTGTATAGAAGTAACACTGCTGCCTTGTACTTATGCTTACTCATTGTTAAATGAATTGCCAAGGTTTACTAGCAAGGAGATTTTACAGAAATGGGAATGCTTTGAAATACTGGCAATAATCAACTATAGTTAGACAATGGATACCCTTTTGAGTAGATAGCTTGCAGGGCCTGACTGTGACCCAATGTTTCTTACAAATATCAGCTTTTTTCATTGATTTATCCACAGACTAAGAAATCCTCAGGGTCAAGGGGACTTGTCCAACAAGAACCTACATTTCTCTTCTAGATCCACACCCTCTGTTATCAGAACACTAGGCTTCTGTAACCAGATAGATCTTGCCTGCTTCCAGACCTCCTCCTCAGGATTCTCCTCACAAAGCATGACAGGACTGTAGAGGGGTATATCTTATGTTGAATTATAGGTGAAGCAATGGGGGTATATGGGCAGAGCTTGATATCTGAGCCAGGGTGTCCACTTGTGTAAGCACTGGGACCCTTGTGGTACCTCTAGGGGGCAGGTAACAGACTGGGATGTTGCTCCACAATGTCAGGGACTGGCATGCCTGCAGGCATTTGTGTGCACACTTTTGGTTTCTACCCAAAGGAAGGCAACTTGACAAAATGGGTGACATACAGACAAAGGAAAGGGGATGCATTTAAAATGGACCAAGGGTAGGAAACAGAACCAGGGGATAAACTGGAATGGGGGGGAGGAAACTGGTTAAATTTCTCACCTTGCTGCCAGGAAAGCCTTCCTTCCTCATCAGACCAGGAATGATTTTCCTTTAGGAAATGCTGATAGCTTTGGGACTGACTGTAACATGTTTTGATTAAGTCATAAAACTTCCTTTCACATCAATTCTAGATTTACATTTTAGGAAATTCCTCAGAGACACTTTCCTCTCAAACAAATTGTGTGCATTCAGACTAATGTGTCATTACACAGAACGTCTTGAAGCTGAGCTACTGAGCATATAAATATTTATATTTTCACTATAATAATTAAAGGCACTCTTTTAATGTCCTTGGGGGGGGGTAAAAACAACAACTAGGTAAGGAACCAATAGAATTATGGACTCAGATATGATTCCACCTAATCTTTGATAAGGGAGTCAAAATTATCAGATGGAAGAAAGATAGCCTTTCAGCAAATGGTGCTGGCAGAATTGGCTATACACATGTAGAAAACTGACGTTAGATCCTTACATATCACCCTGCACCAGAATCAACTCCAAGTGGATCAAAGACCTCAAGGTAAGAGCAGAGACCCTGAAAATATTACAGGAAGGGATATGGGATATTCTAGGACTCCTTGACACAGGTCAAAACATCCAGAAGTACAATAAATCAAAGAAAGGCTGGATAAATGAGATGGCATTAAACTGCAGAGCTTCTACATGGCAAAGGACAAAGTTAGCAAGATAGACAGATTGGGAGAAGATCTTCACTAGTGATACAACAGACAAGGGTTTTATATAAAAAAATATACATAGGGCTCAAAAAATGAAACTCCCCCAACAAAAAAATCCTCAAAGAAACAACCACCCTATTAATAAGTGGGTTAAAGAATTAAAAAGAGGCTGGGTGCTGGTGGCTCATGCCTTTAATCCTAGCTACTCAGGAGGCTGAGATCTGAGGACCATGGTTCTTGCTAGCCCAGGCAAGAAACTCTCCAGAAAACCAGAAGTGGCGCTGTGGCTCAAGTGGTAGAGCGCTAGTCTTGAGCTGAAGAGCTGAGGGACAGCGCCCAGGTTCAAATCCCATGATGGACAAGAAAAAAATAAATGAAAAAAAGAAATGTACAACATCTCTGATTGCAAAAGAAATGCTGTATTTGATGTTGATATAATTTGTGGAGGGGAAGGGAAAAAACAAATTGTTTATATAGGTATACAGATTAACCCATTGCAGAATGAGATATACAAGATGTTATGTCAAAAAACAAACTTTGGCGGGGGTGGGGGGGGCGGGGGTTGGGAAGGGATGGGAAGGGGAAATAAAGGAGGAGGCAACAATGCTTGATAAGAAATGTATTCATTAACTTGCTCATGTAATTATAACCCCTCTGTACAGTATTTTCACAATTAAAAAAAAGGAATGCAAATCAAAACCATATTGAAATTCCTCCTCACCCCAGTTAGAATGGCAATTATCAACGAAACAAATAATAGCAGATGCTGGCTAGGATGTGGCCAAAAGGGAAGGCTACTATGCTGTTCGTGGGAGCGTAAACTTATTCAACCACTCTGGAAAGCAGTATGGAGGTTCCTCAAAAGACTAAACATAGAACTATCCTATGATCCAGCAGTCCTACTCCTGGGCATTTACCCAAATGATCACAAATAAGGCTACACTAAAAGCTACCATCACAACTATATTCCTTGCACCATTATTTACCATAGCTAAGATATGGAACCAACCCAGATGCGCCTCAGTAGATGAATGGATCAAGAAAATGTGGTATATATACACAATGGGATTCTATGCTCCCATCAGAAAGAATGACATCACCCCATTTGTAAGGAAATGGAAAGACTTGGGGAAAAATTATATTAAGTGAAGTAAGCCAGACCCAAAGAAACATAGGCTCCATGGTTTCCCTCATTTGTAATAGTATATGTCTAGGATAGTCTTAGAAGAGGATCACAATAGCTCAATAGCTGTGTACATATGACCATATAAAATGATGCTAGTCAAAATGAACTCCAAGATATGGAAACAATAGGTTTTTTGTTGTTGTTGATGTTGTTTTCAATACACTGTATTAATTTTTTTCTTTCCTTTTTTCCCCTGTTGCCACTGTTTTTGATTTTAGTATCCTGTGTCTTGTATATACATTTGTCTGATTTGGAGAAGGAAGAGGAATAACAAAAAGGTAAAACAAAGACAAAGGGTGAACCAATGCAACAGTGATACTCACAAGACACTAGGTTGGAAATGAGCTTTACAACTTGGGAGGGGGAGTCAATGGGAGGGATAGTGGGAGAAAAATAGGGAGGGGTAACAATGTTTGACAAGAAATGTACTCTCAAAATATCCTTTTGCTGAACTTGATCATTTTCAAAACTGATGAGCCTTTCAAGGAAGAGTGGGCTGAATTAACTTGGAATATCTCTTGGTGTGAATGAGCAGTCTGTAGCAGAACATTTTTTAAAAAAAATTAAATATATTTCAATTGCACTCAAAAGCCTAACAGACTAAAGTTGGTAAGAACTGTAGTGAAGAGCAGCTTTAGAGCAGTCATGTGACTTACAAATTGGAAGAATACCTTTGTGCAGCATTTGGCATCTACCCCAACAGCTTGGGTTGATTAGAACAAAATTTAATTTGCAATAATCAGCCAGTGGCAAGGGGAGCATGAAATTATGTTAGTGCATTGGTTTTGCACTTTGCAATATATTTCCTTGTAAATCAGGTATCTTTTTAATTTATCTTTAGGCTACAGAACCTATAGTACAGTAAATTTGCTATTAAAAGAAAAGCACTCTTCAGGGAGAAAGACAGTTAAATGTTAACCAAGGAAGCATGATCTTCCTCCTGGCATTTTGCCCAAGGATAAGCCATAATTCAATGTGTTTTACTTCTTTGGGTCAAGTGCTATGCCATGGATTTCTGAAGACAAACGGCACCTCTTAGTAAAACTTCCATCCAATACAAGATATACAGCAGTCTGTACTGGTGAGGACTGACAATTCTTCTGACTTGCCCTTTTAAATGATTGCCCTTGCTTAACTTTAGTTCCTAGAGGACTCAAAAGGAAAGGATATTTAGTCCAAGTGATAAATCTTATTTCTTTCAGTCACTTATATCCTGTGATCAGTAGGTAGCTCCCTTAAAAAATTCCAATATTATATGCAATATGTAAGATCCATTAATGGATCTCTTAATGGAAGATCCTATAAATGGAGTGCCATTTATTAAAAATTAGTGTTCAAATTCACTGGGAGTAGGAATCATGTCTTAAAATAGGGAGGCAGCTGAATGTAGCATAACAAACCAAGCTGGGCTCTGGTGGCTCATGCCTGTAATCCTAGCTACTCAGGAGGCTGAGATCTGAGAATTGATGTTTGAAGCCAGCTAGGGAAGGAAAGTTCATGAGACTCCAATTAACCACACACAAATAAAGCCAAAAGTAGAGGTGTGGCTCAAATGGTAGTGTGATAACCTTGAGGAAAATAAGCTCAGGGATAGTGCCCAGCCCCTGAGTTCAAGCTCTAGGACCAGTGTGCATGTGCATACACACACACACACACACACACACACACACACACACACACACAATCAATTTCTGGGTTATCACCAATTCACTGTAGGATACTAGGCAAGGTACACATTCTCTGGGGACCAATTGTAATCTGTAATGGGAAGGAACTCAGATTGGAAAGATCCTTCCTAATTCTAGAATTGCTGGGTCTGTATGAGGATGTTGAAGGACTGGGTAGAGAAGCCACTCTGAGATAGCAGGTGATGGGAATTTCATTGGATCGTGATCCTGAGTTGGACAGGACCACAGCATTTTTAGAGCATGGGAAATTGTTAGGGAAAAAAAATTTACACTCTCAAATTTACTTCATTTCCAGATTATATATAATGGTGCTTGTAATAGACATATTTCTTAAAATCATATTACTTTTTTGAGTTGAGATGGTAAGAGACACAAATTAGATATATTATGAATATATGAGCTGACTTTTAAAAGTATGTCTTTGCTGGAGTTTCTTATGAAGCTAAGAAAATAGGTGTAAAGGGAATAATCACTTCTAATATATCTGTTTCATAAATTTGGAGCTATAGGAATTATGTCTTCCCAGAGTCAGAGCTGTATTTTTCTACATGGGGTGACAGTTTTTTATTACCTTTTATCAGGCTCAACAATGAAAATTAATTTTCCTTCCTGGTACACCATTATTATGGTATCAAAATTCTGTGTGTATGTGTGTTTTTGGTTGTTGTTTGTAAATGCAATGCGGAATATTTTTAAAAAGCATATTTTTCCATGACTGTAACACTGTTTTCATAACTACCATCTGACAAAAAGCAAAAAGCATACGTATCTGATATTAGCCCCAGGCTTCACTAGACATTTTTAATGACTCCATTTGAAATGCAGGCTTCAAAGACCGGATTTTTGTACTAGTGGGGTGAAAGTCTGCACTTCCAAAATCAGTCAGTTCTTTAGGAATATCTAGGTTGCTTCTTCCCTTATATAATACAGAAACGTACTTAGAAGTGTGTTTCTGTGTTTCACAGAAACATTGAACCACCTAACTCCCAAGCTTTGCCTCCTGCGTCATATACCTACCTCCACAGAGCACCTTTCTTCTCACAGTGAGGTTGACCTGCCCATTGCGGGCTGCGTGGTGCATGAGGTCGATCACATAGCGGTGGGTCTTGCCAGCCACTGGAATCCCGTCCACATACACCAGTTCATCTCCTGGGTGTAAGCGGCCATCTCTGTCGGCTGAGCCCATGGCAATGACCGCTCCTATCAAAATCTAGAAAAGCAGTGAGGAAAGGACATGTGAATTTCCAACATCCATCTCCATAAGTACATATTTGAAACATGAAAAATGAGGCTAGAAGGATGACTTTGTTTTTGTTCTTCTATTACTTAGATTTGAATTCAGGACCTTGGGTGCTCTCGCTCATGGTCAACATAGCTCATGGTGATTTGTCTACTGCTTGAGCCATACCTTCAGTTTCAGGATTTTGCTGGTTCATTGGTGTAAGTGTCTCTTGGAATTGTCTACCCAGGCTGGCTTCAGGCCTTGATGCTCAGATCTCAGCCTCCTGCATGGCTAGGAATAGAGGTGTGAGCCACTGGTGAATGGCTTGATTATTCCTTCTAGAGACATGAATGTCTCAAAGACATAAATAGTTGTCACATAGTACAGAGGACATTTGCTTCCTCAAGGAGCACTGTGATGCAAAATAATCTGATGCTAATTGATTGCCACACATGAACCCTGCCTTGAACCAAGGTGGGGGTTCCAGTCTTGGTTCTGGTTCCAGGGTAAGTCTTCTTCATCTCTGAGATCTTCAATTTCCTCATATGTAGAATGGGGAAAATTATAATAGTACCTGTTCTATAAGATTATTAGAAAAATTGAATGTAAATCATTTATGAGAAGAAGCAGTTTAACTTTTTTTGAGTTAAAAGGTCATGTAGTGAGTGCTCAAAAAATGTCCAGAGGAAAATAGCTGCTATACATTATTAAATCCTGGGAAAGGTTTATGGCCTCTGTGTGTGTGTGTGTGTGTGTGTGTGTGTGTGTGTGTGTGTTGGCTTTGCTTTGAAAGGCTAAAAAACAAGAAGGAGGAAGAAAAAAAATCAACCTCAGAGTTGGCTCTTTCTGGCCAGTTGACTGACTCACAAATTCTGAGTCAAACCTTCTTCAGTTTGTTGCTCATTCCTTTGAACATTTCCTCGGAACATTGTCGTCGGCACACAGGACACTCCCAGTCCTATGCCAATGCCCTGAAGTGTGCCTCACGGTGTAGATGGCTACAATACCAGGAGGCACGCATCTGGGAACTGTGGGCTATGTGTTAATTCCCTGAAAAAGGACTGTAATGAAAGGCAACATACGGGTTCCTACCCAGTAGAAGCACTTGTCTTAGTGTCCATGACCAAGGCTGTTTTCATTCTCAAAGAGCAATGCTAGTAAATATTTTGCCTCTGTTGTTTCATCTGCAGAGCAATTTTTCAGATCACCCACGAGTCCCTTTTCCCTGGCTGAGCCACGGAGCATCTGAAGGCAGTGGTTACCCTTAGCCTGGACAATATTTCAGAGTCCTTACTCTAGGTTTCAAAGCCTTATAATAAAGTGATCTTTTGCTCATAATTTGATTTCTTTTTTGTTTTTTTAATATATATTTTTATTGTCAAGATACTGTACAGAAGTGTTACAGTTATACGAGTAAGGTAACGAGTCCATTTCTTATCGAGCATTGTTACCCCCTCCTTTGATTTTCCCTTACCACCCCTTCCCTCCTCACCTCCACAGCTCCTCCCTCCCCCGCTTCCCCACCAAAGTTGTAAAATTCGTTTTCAACATAGTGTCTTGTACATCTCATTGTTATAGTGGGTCAACCTGTATCCTTGTTTCAGCATTTTGTTATTTCCCTTCCCCTCCCCAAATTAGAAAAAATATACATACAGCATGCAGGGCACCGGAATCAAATACAGTGAAGACAGGGGTTATACAGAAACCAAAAAAATCACATAGTACATTATGAGTACATTAAAAACAACAGCAAGAAAGATAAAACCTCTTGTGTCCCTATCGTGGGGTTCATTTCACTTAGCATCAGGTTAGGTCAGAGCTTATAAGTACATAGCTTTTGACCTCTTCTGCTTGTCCTAGACACATACTAGTTATTTCTTTCAGGCATAATAATTTCTTTCAAGTCTCAGATCTGTAGAATTGATCCAACTTGCAGAACTGCTCCATTCTGGCTTACTTGTCTTCAGGCTGGGCAGCAGAATGACTCCTTTATACTTAGTCATATTGTTCATATTGTGGCTGGTCATTAGAATGGCTGGATCTGAGTGCTCAGGATGTTTTAGGTATAGGCAAAGACACAGTTTAAAGAATTTTGCCGTCATGACACATTTATTAGCTATCTTTCTCTTGAGGAACAATTCCCTACATTAGTGTTCCCTTCTATACCTGAAAGATGAGGAAAAGACTTGTTTCTCTGTTGAATACTTGTATTCTGATAAATGTAAATAATTCATTACTGCCATCGCAGGAACGGTCCTACCCTAGATTAGTGGCACAGTGTGGTTCTTTCCCTACAATCCACTGTACCCATTTTCTATAGCCGAGGATTGGGCATACTCCATTTTCCCTTAGTGTCATGCCAACCAGAATTTATGAATTTCCTACTAAAGATGTTCCAATCTATTCTTCAAAAGGTTCAACCCACTAGGGGATGCCTCAGAGAGTTTGTAAATGCCTGTGCAGAAGCCATATTTATGTGCAGAAACGAATATTTATGTTTCTCTACTGCTTCATGAAGAGCTGCATTTAGTTAGCTTAGTCTAAAGAAAATGCTTCAACCCTTTACATTTCCTTTGTACTGAACTGGGAAAATTTAAAGTAGTGATAGACAAGACATTTGTTTGTGAACTTTCTGGCTGGTTAATTATCAGTTTTAAGGTGTAGTTCTTATTTTCACTGATGAAAGTGATAAAAAAGAAATTAGGAGGGGGCTGGGAAGGTGGCTCAGTGGTAGAGCGCTTGCCTTGCATGCCTGAGGCCCTGGGTTCAATTCCTCAGCACCACATAAGCAGAAAGAAAAAAAGCTGGAAGTGGTGCTGTGGCTCAAGTGGTAGAGCGCTAGCCTTGAGCTGAAGAGCTGAGGGACAGTGCCCAGGCCCAGAGTTCAGGCCTCACGACTGGACCCCCCCCCAAAAAAAAAAAGAAAAGAAAAGAAATTAGGACTGAGAGAGTCAAAGCTGCAATTGAGCCCTGTACAAAAATAGTAAAGATATGAAGTTTCACATTGGAAAACTCCTGTTCCTCTTTTCAATGAGGAAATAGCAAAGATATACTGACATTCTTGAAGTTACATTCTGTGCTAGCAGTTTAATGACATTCATTAAAAGAAGATGCTGACAACTATGATTATTGCAGCATTATTCACCATAGCTAAGATATGGAACCAACCCAGATGCCCCTCAGTAGATGAATTGATGAAGAAAATGTGTTATGTATATCCCCCACACACAATGCAATTCTATGCCTCCATCAGAAAGAATGACACTACCCCATTTGTTAGGAAATGGAAAGACTTGGAAAAAATTATATTAAGTGAAGTAAGACAGGCCCAAAGAAACATAGGTCCCATGGTTTCCTTTATTTGCAAACTAATATATGTCTAGGACAAGCAGAAAAGGTCAAAAGCTATGTACATATAAGATGATGCTAAGCAGAATGAATCCCAAGATAGGGACACAAGGGGTTCTATCTTTCTTGCTATTGTTTTTAATGTATTTATAATGTACTATGTGATTTTCTTTTGTTTCTTTGTATGTTCTTCCTGCTTTTTTGTAATTTGGGGAGGGGAAAGGAAATAACAAAATGGTGAAACAAGGATACAGGTTGACCCATTGTAACAATGAGATGTACAAGACACTATGTTGAAAATGAACTTTAAAACTTTGGAGGGGAGGAGGGAGAAGTTGGGGAAGGAAGGGATGATAGGGAAAAAACAAAGGAGGGGGTAACAATGCTTGATAGGAAACATACTCATTACCTTAATCATGTAACTGTAACTCCTCTGTACAGTATCTTTACAATAAAAATGTATATTAAGAAAGAAAGTATATGACAATATGAGACTAAAAGAGCACATATAAGAGACACATACCTCAAATTTAGGGCATCACACAAAGCTTTCTGGAACATGATTCCTAGTGTGATGTGTCTTGAAAGGCATTACACAAGCTAAGGGTAATAAGGCAACTTGTACTATAGAAGTGATTGCAAGCTGCATTCTTATAAAATGATGCTAATGGAAATGAGTTCCAAGAAATGGAAGCAAGAGGTTTTTAAATTGCACTGTTTGTAGTTCTTCTTTCTTTCTTTGGTTTATTCCCGTCTGTCCTTGTTTTATATTTCTCTATCCTTTGTTTTGTATATAAGTTTATTGATTTGGTGAGGGGAAGGGTAAGCACAGAAACTGTGGGCAATTCAGCAGTAAAATCCACTAGACACTGTGTTGGAAATGACCTAAACAACTTTGAGGGGAGGGAGGTTAGGAGGGGAAAATCTGTGAGAGAAGGAGGGAGAGGGTGACATTGTTCAAAAGGAAATGTACTCATGACCTGACTGATGTCACTGTAACCCCTCTATACATCACCTTTACAATGAAACTTTTAAAATCTAAAAAAAAAAATAAGTAAATAAATAAAAAATAAGGTGCGGATAAAAACATCTGTTTTCCTTCCATCTTGCTGTGGATATGAGCTACTTCGTTCATCCTCACTCAACAGATTATTTGTTGATACTTTTAAGTTTTAGGAATCCATTAGTGAATAATAACAAAAATCTTCTCCCCATAGAAATTCTATTCTAGTGGTCAGATGATAATTGTAAAAACGATATTACATTTCCTATATAAATTATACTTGTGTAATCATATAGTAATGCAAACTATGTAGTGTCCCAGAGGCATGTTTGGGAAAAAAAACAGCAAGGCAGTGTTAGGGTTGGGTTGCATTGGCCTCTTTGAGAAACTGATATGTGAACAAAGTCTGAAGTTCACTGGACACATTAAAAAAACAATTTGAAGCTTTTTTTTTATGCCAGTCCTGAGGCTCAAATTCAGAGCTTAGGCACTATCCCTGAGGTTTTGTGTTCAAGTTTAACACTCTATTACTCAAGCCACAGCTTCACTTCAGCTTTTTTCTTAATTTTTATTTTTAAATTTTATTTTATTGTAAAGATGCTGTACAGAGGGGTTACAGTTACATGAGTAAGGTAATAAGTACATTTCTTGTCAAACATTGTTACCCCTCCTTCGTTTTTCTCCTACCATCCCTTTCCTCCCCCACCACTCCCATTCCTCCCCTCCCCCCGCCCCCCCCCTGCCTGCAACATTTATTGTTGTTAGTGGTTAATTGGAAATAAGAGTCTCATGAATTTTCACTCCAGAGCTGGCTTTGGACTGTGATCCTCACATCTCAACTTTCTGAGTAGCTAGGTTTATAGGTGTGAGCCACTGGTGTCCAGCAAGTTGAAGCTTTTTAATCTTCAAACCTTCCTCGACTTGGTCCTTTCAAATCTAACATATTTATTGCTACACAGCATATTCAACAAATACTTCAACTGTGTATCTAAATAAACGTTGATAGGACAATATAATTTGGTCTAGAGTCTTATTTAGTATGATATACATGAGATAATCTATTCTGTACTTTGCTTTTAAAAAGGTTGTGATCACAAGATTTATCATGTGAGGTGCCTGCGAGGTCAGGTGCTGCAAGTCACTACAGTTGAAGGCTGTGCCTACAGAGATGATAAAGCCCCTCAATTGGAACAAGGTTATGAAAGTGATTGCCTTCTCTTCCCAGGTTGTGATAGTTTTAGATTTGAGCTGTGGCAGTAGAGGTGTTTGTCCCTTAGGTTCATGGTATTTTCCCCCATGCATTAGGAATCTCTCACTTTGCTGGGCAGAAACTGACCATTCACTCACACTGGCAGTGCTTACCGCTCTCATGCTTAGCCTTTGGCAGTTTTTATCTTTGGTGCTGTATATTTCATTGGTGACACAGAGATAGTTCTATGTGTGTCTTTCTTCAGAAAAAAATAACCAACTTTTTTTGCTTTACGTCAAATATGATTTGTATACTTGACATATTCTATTGTTTTCCATTTGCCACCTAACTGCAGGGACTGGATAATCTAAGGTTCTCTTTAGCACTGTAATTCATGTTGGCTTCGCATTGTGTAAGTTTCCATGCTTTTCAAAGCTGCTGAGAATGTGCTGCAGGATAGGTAGCCTTTCAAGGTAGTAGTTCTCCCACTTTGGGATATACTAAATTTGCATGGGGATGTTTGTTATAACAGTGCTGGGTCTAATCTGAGAGTCTGATTCTGCATGTGTTCTAACAAGCTCCTAGAAGTTAGTTGATGCTAATTGTCCATGAATCAATTACACACTGAACTTTGAGTAGGTTTCCCTTGGGTCTGATGGTCACAGGATCTGGTCCCACTAATCACACCCAAGTTTCTCTAAGTACTGATCTAAGTTCCTTGACCTATCAGACCAGCTATCTTCCAGATCTGCTGAAGGTGCTTGTTCGGGTTCCCTTTCTCCAAGGTCACATTTTCCTTCTGGTCTTGCTGACCTTTCTGTACCCTTGGCTATCCCGGTGAAGAGTCAGCTTAGCCAATCCAACTCTTGCTCCATTCTCTAGCTTTCTCTGGACTATAGCTTTCTCTAGACAATAGCATCAGCCTCAGTGCCCCTTCTCCAGTTTTCTCTTTGCACTCTCAGAGTTACTTTTTATCCCAGCCCAATGGCTCTGGCCCTAAAGGCAGATCTGGTGGCAAAAAGGTTCTGTGTCCCCACAAATGACTAACCTATGGCCCTGTCTTTTTCAATGCCTCCTGTAGGAAACCAAAGAGACAAAACAATTCCGCAGCTCCATTTAATCTCAGGCTTTGAGTCACAGAACAAAACAAAGTATTGGATGTGAAATTACAGCAATTCACATTCAAGTGGTTGATACTTCAGTAAGCCAGCACAGAGGAGGATGCTGAAAAGAAAACCAAAACAAACAAGATACAAACAAAACCCAAGCCATTTTTCTAGACCCTCTCCTTTTACATGTTTCCTGCACTATATACCCAGAGTTAGTACAACCCCATTTGCTTGAGGGCAACCCTGGGCCCTCTCCTTATGAAATATCTCCATGAGTTTACACCAGACTGCTACACTAAGTTCTGACATATTGTCTTTTTTTTTTTTTGGAGTGGTTATTCTCCATATAAGCTTTTCTTTAAAGTGGTGTTTTCTAGATCTTTCTATCTTGATGCTTTTCCATCTCTTCAGCGCACAGCTGGAAATCTCATTTTTGTTCCTTTCTGGCAATTTTTCATTTCTTTCTATTTCTATTGTTATTTAACGGTGAAAAGTATTTCCTTTTGCAAGAAAAATGCCCCTATGCTTTGCTTGAGCTGGAGCCCTGCTGTTCATTGTTTGCCAAAAGCAAAGTTGTCATGTTTAATGTGCACCCTGGGACATCAACACCATTTCATATATAGAGAGGCAGAAACCTGTTTGCTGTAATCTATGAGACCTCCTGGAGTCTTGAAACCAAGTGAGTTTACACTCCAAAACTTTTGTAGCATACCCAGCAATTAAAGGAGGGTAGAGCCTTTGTTTTGTATGTTGTGTCTGGGCTTAGGATGCAGAAGAGCAGGAAGGTAAGGCTAACGGGAGATCTTGCAGTCGACACACCTTCCTGACACGGCCACTCTGAGAGGCAGTGTTCTGCTTTTCAAGTCTTGTTTTCTTACTTTCCTTGTGTCAGGGAGAGTTAAGGCTTTGTATTTTATGGTTTTAGAATTAAAACTGTAACTTGCAGCCCGAGTGTATCTTAAATCATTCAAATGAAGAAATAAACAGGAATAAATCTAAACAGACACAATAAAGATAACCAGCAATCCATGTAATCCGAGGAGACTTATAATAAATACCTGATGACTACCTACTGACGGGGAGAAAGGATTTAGGAATGCAAAGACAATACTTGAAAGGGTTGGGTACATGGGAAGTGCTGCATAAAACCGGCAGAAAAAAAGACATTCCAAGGCAGTATAGACACACCTGAACTTCACATTGAGCAATATGGGTTTTATTTTGATAATTCTTTTCCTTCCATCTCAGGCAATGTCTAGAAGGACTTCTCTCTCTTGAGACCACTTCCTTCTTGAGCTAGCCATGACTATACCCTCCCTATGGCTCAATCAGGCTGTATCTTCCAAACAGAGTCAGGTCTGAGGAAGGGGACAGCCGAAGGTGACATTAGCTAAGTGGAGGGTTGGTTTATCTTCTAAACTAGCAATCATGAATCTAGCAATCATCACTTCAAAATCTATGTGAAAGTATGCATTAGAAGAAAAAGTAGAACTTTGTTGCTTTTGCCTTCTATTTCTTTTGTGGCAACTTTTTATTGCATTTGTATCTATACATGGGCAAAGGGAATTACAGGTATCTTAGAATTAAAATGATATTTTTTTAGTGCCTAGGGCCTATAAAGATTATGATCTGGTCATGGTTGGATGTTCATTTGGCCTACTCTTTCATCTTCTCAATTGCTTTCCATCTAATCTTTTGGAGGTAGGAGTCTGAAAGATAGTAGTGTAAATAACCCAGGGGAACTTGGGGGAGTTGGGGTCAGGCTCAGTCTAAAAGGATCACTACTTATCTCCAGCTACTTGTAATTATGGAGAAAGGCAAGCTCAATGGTGTGAAGTCCAGTTTTCAAAAGAAGATGGAAATCCATGTTTTAAAGATGTGAAATGCCAGTGCTCAGACACTTAAAAATATGGGGGAGCCAGCTACAAGTAGCTCAGGTCTATAATCCAATCTATTTAGGAGGCTGAGATCTGTGGATTATGGTGTGAAGCCAGCCCAGGTAGGAAAGACTGTGAGACACTCATCTCCAGTCAATAAACTAATCCAAAACAAAAACAAAAGCAAAAACAAAAAAAGCTGGAAGTGGAGCTATAGCTTATGTAGTGGAAAGCTACTCTTGAGTAAATGCAGTTCTGGGATAATGGGTAGGCCCTGAGTTCAAGCCCTAGGACTCACAAACAGATACAAACACAGACATACACACACACACAGAAAACAGACACAGACACAAACATAAATACATAGACACTGACACACACACAGACACACACACACACTGGAAAGTTCATCAAACATATTGCTGAGACCTCATCTTGGGATTCTTTGATTCTAGAGATTCTATTGGCCTCAGAAAATGCACACTCCAGATCATTGTTTGTTTTGAGAGGCTCAGTTGACAGTTTCATATTGGAAAGAAGTATTCTCTTCCATTTTACATGTATTTATTTGTATCAGGTTCTGTATTAAGGTTGGAAAATATGAACACTATTAAAATCACAGTTCTTGACTCACATATTGTTATGAGGGGATAAAAAAGCATTTTAGAATATTCTAGAAGAGGAAACTCATCTGTCTGTTTAGAAACTCCTTACTTTGTAAACCTGAAGTATTATGCTAGTATAAATGCATTGGATTTGATTTGAGTTTACCCTTCTATCTCCTGCAGTTTTTTTTAGTTCTTGCTCAATAGTGCACAAATGCAATAAAATTATATTTCAGCAGTTTTTAATTTTGAGCTTGTTTTTAATTATGTTTCATTATTTGGTATCTTCTATGACATTATTATTAATTTGGAAATGGGATTTTGTTCAAAGAGAAGTCTGATCATTGTCCCTAGTTCCTGCCAGGTAAACTCCCTTGCTGCCTGTGGTGAACTCTTCAGGCTATACCTGCTATGGTTTATGGTCAGGATGGGGCCATACACACTAGCTTAGAGTGAGGGCTACCTTTATCAGAAATATCAATCAAGTAACTAGAGGGTTGGGCCTTTGAGCAATGTTTTATTAATCTGATCTATGGCAGAAAAGGGGGACTAAAGATTCATGTGGGCAATGATTCAATTACTCATGTCCATGTCATAAACCCCAATAAACACCCTAGATCCCACATTTGAATGAGCCTTTCTGGTTGGCAATATAGATAGGGTAGGTCATTGCTCTAGGGTAACCTGAGGATAAGGAAAGCTTTGAAATTTGAAATTTCTTTGGAATTTGTCCTAGATAGGTCTTCTTTGAGCTGGTTTTCACTGTAACAAAATTATAATCGTAATACTTCTCTGGCTTCTAAAGAATGCTGTGATTACCACACAGTTCTCCACTGGCCCTGGACTGCCCCAACTCTCCCTTTTCTTGTTTGTAATTCTCAGGAACAACTGTAGAATATTCTGAGACTGTACCATTCTAGATAAGAAGGGAAACAACCTGAGCTCTGTACCAGTCACCAGTATAAACAGAATGATTCAATTGTATAGCCCAGTGATACTTATTACTCTGGTTTGTAAATCTCACAATGGACCAATTTGGGGGGTTCCTCAGTTATGATGCATGAAAGTTGGGATACTATTTGTTCTGAGAAATTATTCTGAGCCTTAGAGGACCAGCTCTCAATGAATCTTAAGCTTCTGTTGTCCTTTGCTGCCTACCTGCAAATAACAAACTGTCTTCATGTAGCTTGCATATATGGATAGTCTGTCTCACTGGACTCAAAAAGTTGGTAACCAGGCACAGTGAGCCAAGGACCTCCATATCACAGCTGGTGTGTAGTATGAGTGCAATGGCAACTTCTTTCCTGAGAGTTCACAGTAACTTTTAGTTGCTCTCAGGAACTCAGGCAGATGTTGGGATCCGAAGAACTGGAGGACCTCAAGTTAAGCTAACTCTAAACAATGGCACATTTTAAAAGTTATAAACTATTAAATACAACACAGAGATAAAGTCTGTGCTTAGAAGAAATCCTGGGGATCCAACAAAGACATGTAGATATAAAAGTGCATTAGAGTATACTGAGGGAAAGCCATACCAGATATTCATTGGAGGCCAGGAGGTTTGGGACATAAGGCAATATTAAAAGTTTACATGTATTAAAGAAATGTATAGTATTTTCAGTTCTCTAGGTTTTCAGTTTCCAGACTCTGTTCAGAAGGGAATGTAGCTGGAGGGCTGAATGGGTGACAGAGAATCTCTGAATCAGGTGACAAGGAGAGAGGACCAGGGTTACGAAGAGGAAGATAGTAGCATGCTGGCTGATTGTGGTCAGATTTTATTCCTGGGATTGGGATTTTTTTTAGTGTAGACTGACCTTTATTTTATCCTTGAGATGTCTGCTCATCAGATTTATTTTTACTTTGGGGAAACAGTCTATTAACATGATAGACCAAGTTGATGATAACAAACATTTATGCAGTATGTCATATGATCCAGATATAATACTGAGAGCTTTAGCACCTTATCTACTTCTCAAAGTCACTCCAGAGAAAGGACTATTGTCTTGTAGTTGAGGAAACTGAGGTATAGAAGAGAAGTCTCTTATTGGAATGAGGAGGTAGGCAGAGATACTAGAATAAACAGCTCTAAGACTTTATTTATTCAAAACTTACATAAACTTCAGTTTCACTGTGCCTTAGGTATTAGTTATGATAGATCTTTAACAGTAAGTGTTTTATAGCTGTCATTTTAATATATTCTCTTAAATCTAGTTTTGGTATATTCCTTGTGTATCAATAACTATTGCTACTTTGGGCTTTCATTCTTGATATATACATGTATGTATATAGTCAAGAAAGGCTTCTCCAGAGCTAGTTGAAGTTGACTTCCTGCATGTCTTCTCATTGTAGTCCCTTAATTCAATTAGTAAGACATTTTTTTTCAGCACTGAACCTGATTTTACATCTACTTATCCTTCCCCATGTTTTGTCTTTTTCTTTTTTCTTTTTTTTTTGGCTGCAAATAAACAAAATGGTGCAGTCCCAAATCATCTCTTGACATGTATCTTCTGATGTGCTGTATATCTACCCATGAGCTGCCTCTCAGAGAGAACAACTTTCCAATGCCGTATTTGAAATAAAAAGAATCCAATCCATTTTAAGAAAGAAGTAATGTTCCTCTCCTAATGTGATTTATGATGAAATATTGGAGACACTTGTATATGGTGAGACCTTTTAAAAGAGAATAGCAAGAAACAAACCGACTTCAACATTTTTCATTTGACACTGCTAAGACATTTCCAAATGAGCCAAAGTATGAAAATAAAGTGAATTTAACTTACAGGCTGTCCAGGCTCATCTCCCCCGAGGATGCGGAAGCCAAATCCAGACTCCATCCTTCGAAGATGAACATCCAATTCCTTATAATCTGGACCTGGCATAAAGAAGATCCCATTGAGTAATGAATCCTGCCTCTTTCCCAGCCCTGAGTAACTGAACACACTGATGATAAATTAATTTTGTGGAAGTGAGTAATGGGAATGCTGTTAGAGTCAATGAAGAACAGGCAGGCTATGATAACATGGTAGCAAAGAAAGAAGTGTTGCTTCCAAAGTCAGTTGGTCAGTGGAATAACAGTGGGCAACCAAGGACATTCCTAGGGTATTCACATAGGCAGGAAGAACCCATGAATATTCTGAGTGAATATATTGATGTGTCTATAATTTTTTAGTTTCCTCGAGAGCTTTCAGAATGCTTCAAGAATCTTGGCTGTGACTTTGAGCTATTTACTTTTGATTAGTCAAGAAGTGAGAAAGAACAGATGCCAAAACTTGGAATTACCTACTAAAGTATTACCTAATAATTAAGCAGTATCTGTGTATGGCTTGATAGATCCAGTATAGAGACAGGGGTGTGTATTAGTGAGCCTGTGTGTACAGATTATCAACTTGTGCCTAATAGATGTCTCTGTTGAGACAGTAAAAATTAGAAAATATAGATTTTAAACTTTTCTTAATTAGGATTTAAGTGAAGTGTTTGTGTTCTCACAAACTCCCTCAGTTAATTTACAACTTTTGGGTAGAAATTCATCTGGGCTAAGACAAACTCACAGCCCAAACATTCTTGAAATGTGGAAGCTACTATAGATAATAACTTCATTAGTGCACTCAAAAATAAAGGAGAGCATAGATACTTTTCTAAAATCAGCTAAATGAACTGAAATGTACCTGAACTAAGAAACATTCCTGAACTGGATTTCCTTTAGCTCTAGAATAAACTGAAACGTCAAGAAATTTTTTGACTTTCTGAGGAGATTATTTCCTGTGCTCCTCCACTTCTTCCTTTCCTGGGCCTTCTAGGGAAAATATCATACCCACTGTTAGAATGTTAGTGGCTGATCAGCAACCTGGAGGAATATGTATTGAATGATCTTTGTTTAAGAAATGCTTAGTGATTTCTGGGTCTCAGTAGTTTAAAGACAGTATTAGAATAGATACAAGCAGGTATTAAAGAAAATTCCATTTGCTTAAAAGGATAGTTTTGGAAATTAGGATATGATTTCAGAGGAGAATCCCCAGGAGACATAAAAAGATCTCAAAAAGATGAAGGCATATGAATATATACTTGTAGGTATATTAGAAAGTGATTCATTGACTGATGGTCAGGTGTGTTTTGTATTTGACAGTTATTCTCTTTTATAGAAAGCTGAATTAAGCCCTTATGTACAATGCATATATATGTGTGCATATATATATATATATATACACATATGTGTACACACATATATACATACAGTACAAAATATACAATCGCTTCTATGACCAAATGTGCACATATAACCAAGGTCTTTTTGATTCAATGAACAATAAAAAAAATGAAAAAAAAGAGCCATTAATTAGATTACACCAATTTTTTTGTTATCCTTTATAAACTGTATAACCATTCCCATTTTAAAGATGGGAGAATGTAGAAGAATTTGGTTTCTATTAGTAGCCAATTCATGTTGGGTAGTAAAGGAAGATGGAAAAGTAAAGACAGAACTGGATTTTGAACTTAGTTGATTCTGGCATCTATCATAGTGGATATGAGACACATGGAGAGTTTGCTAAGCGTGGAGTCTGGAGGTAATTGAGCAGCCTTATAAACTCACAGCAGATATTTGTACTGTTCCCAGGGGAGGAAGGGCAAAGAGGGATGGGAGATGAAAGATAGTGCCCCATCACAAGTCCAACTTCCACAAGTTGGTTATAATTGCTCATGGTAATCTCCTCTTTAGGTCACTTTCAGCTTGGAGACTCTAGATCATGTATACAGGAAACACAAATAAGAGGCGACATCCTCTTGATGTCCAGGACAATTGTGCCACCATATAGTTGACCATCACAATGATACTTGTCCTATCTTCTCACTTTCATATCACTGTGTCTAGTAAATGGGGAATGGCTCCTCTGGATGACTTCAGCCCCCATTAGTATGGAATGAAGAACTCTAAAAGGAATTCCGACTTTGTTGAGTGAAACTTTCCCCTTTAGCAAATGCCAAAATTCTGATGATCCTGACACTGGTTTTGAGCTGTGTCAAGGTACAAGGGGTTTGGCTTATGTCAAAGAATCCATTGATTCCTGGAGAAATAGAAAAAAAATCACTTTTTTAAAAAATATGAACAAATCAGTATTTTCTTTACAGAGGAAAACTTAGATTTTGGCTAATTTATTTATGTGTCTACATTGATGTGTTTTTTTCCCCTGACAAATATAGTTCCCTGACTGATGCTTTGGTTTACCCTGTTTTCAAATATATGGTAGAAGGTGATATGGTAGAAGGTGACAAACCTGTCAGTTTTACCTTTGCATTCTAGACTGAGGCAACTTTACGTACACAAGCAAAGAGAGACTAGCAGAGAGCAGAGGGACCCACTGAGGAACTGTGCTAGCAGATGTGATTTAACTTTTATTTCTTTGCTCATTTTGAACACAGATTCAAAGGCTGTAGGCCATGGAAACTTTTGAGAAACAATTAACTGGAAAAAAAGTTTAACTGATAGACTGCCTTGAGGCAGTAATTTTTTTTTTAAATAAGAGCTTTTTGAAAGATAATTTTTCTTTGGTTTATTTTTGTTTCCCTTCCTCTTTGAGTCTGGCTTTAAAAACTAACTAAAATTATATGCACAATGCTGGGAGATATTATTCTTTTTCTTGCTTTGTTAGCTTTTTGCAAAGAGTATTTCTAATACTTCACCTTAGCTGCTCTTCTGGCCTGCTGACAAGGCTCAGTGACTGTAACATGCTTTATCTCTTCCCTTATTATTGTGAAGAAATCTAAGGGCAACTCTTCAATGCTTTTCCATGGAAGTTAATGATCACTACTCCTCTATCTCATTTATAAATAAACTATGTACCACGATTTTGTTACACGAAGGGGTCTGATAGATAACTTTAGGATCCAGGACCTTGGAAAGTCACTCAATCACTCCCCTTCTGCCCCTCATACTTAAAAAAATAGTTTATGCTTTATTGTTTTCATTCTGTGCTTATTTTTATTTTCTTCCTTTTCCTCAGTTCCTTTTTTAGGACTATCAGGGGCATTGCCAGATATTTCTTGATTTAGGTAAGAGGGGGCAGTGGTTGGGAGGAAATGGACTAAGAAGAGACAGAAGATTCCTTGAACACTGGTGTCAATGGAAAGTCATGGTCAATGTTGCTTCTTTCTTAGAAGATGAGTTCCACGATGTCCAGTCATTATGAAACAAATCATCTATCTCATGATACTCTTTCCAGATAGAATTTGACATGAGCTCTAAGGTAAGCTATTAGGGTAGAATTTGCAAGTCCTACATTAGCCTAGACTCCTACCAATATTGCAAAACCCAATATTTAAGAAAACCTAGCAAATGGTAGTTACATCTAGGCATTAGAGCAATCTCCCTTCTATTACAGAGCAACAAAATTCCAAAAGCTAATTCTTACTTTGCCTTAAGCATCCATGGGGCTGCACATACTTTTTGTATCCTGGTTGTACTTATAAAAATCATGGTTTTGTGCACAGTTTAGAGAAAAGACAGGATGGCTGAACACAATTGACTAATTTTATGAATGATTCAATCTTCAAATATGCAAAGAACAGCATTTTTTATGGATTAATTTGGCACATGGGCTGCTGCTGTAAACATGTCAATTAAATTTTGGTACTTGAAATCTCTTTCATGTTTTAATTAAAACATAAGTGCCGTGGCTTATTATCACAGTTTGGCACAAAGAATGAACTTATTCAATTTTTCCTGCTGGAAAATGCAATACTATTTTTTGGCCTTCCTCATAATGAGATCTAAGAACGACTGCACAAAAAGGAATCAGGAATTGGTGTTTCTACTAATGCACACAGAGTTGTCTTTCTTTTAGGAAAAGGCTTCCACTGGAAGGAATTTCTGGAATCTTCTGGAATCTTTCTGGAATCTTCCATTCCTTGTCTCTGATCTTTGTAAAGAATAGATCTTTCAAAGTTCTTGGCCAAAGATTCCATTGTTTCTTACTAACATTCTCCCTGGATGACATTATTCTTTGTCTACAACAGAATTCCATTATTTAGCTTATAGGAGTTGCTAAATAAATTTTTCTTGTTTAGATTGCTCATAAGTTTACTAGATCCAAGAAGCTACTGCATTATTTTACTACCAAGTTATTGCTTAGTTCCATGAATTCATTATTTAGGACTTCGTAAATCCAATTTGCTTTGGTACCTAAGGATTATATAGAAACAAAGTTAATTATACCCTATAATTATGATAAAGATAGTTGAATAAAAAATCATGACAAGTAATCTGATAAAGAGCATTGTAGACACCTGAAAAATAGTAAGAAACAGCTTGACTTGCTAGAATAGTTTGATTCTTTGTGTGGACATTAAATAAAATATTTGGTTAAGTTCATTTCTTTAAAAATCTGGATTACAAAATAGAATGATAGAATCTTATTTTATTATAATCTGTCTTTTAAGCAATAATTTTTAATATAACAGATTATCATATATATATATATATATGTCAGTCAAGGTAATGAAGCTATTGGGTGGTCCTTTTATTTTTAAATAAAGTACATGTAGAAGCTGAGCATTTAAAGAAATGTGCTTGCTGGGGCCAGAAAGCTGTTAGAATTTCAAATGAAACCCTGACTTAATTTTGCAAATGTAATTACTAGATCCCATTTTCTCTCTGGGCATAATATATTTTTTAAATTTGCAAGGATTTTACAGTCAGTGTTTAATTCAGTATATAAGAAGAACTGTGGTTTAAAATTTCAGGCCAAAATAAACAAATACTTCAGATATTGGAAGACAAAACACCAAGAAATGCCTTCCATATTTTTTTAGATATCACAAAAACATGACACAGAAACTTACAGAATGAAATGATATCAAGCACATATATTCTCCAGGGGATGTTAGAACATGCTGAGATGGATAATGAGCTGTCATCTTGGTAATGCTGGAGATGTGCTGTGAGCCCACAGACCCGAAACAGTGCTATTATTAAGAAATACTCTTGTCTGTATCTGCCTGAGTGTTCAGGCTTTTAATCCAGTGCTCTAATCAGCTGATCAAAGAATTTCCATGATTAATTCTGGAAGGAAAAAAATCCAACTTCTTTTTTTCTTCCTTCATTTCTATAATAGTGTTATATATTTTAGCCTAATTCGAAACTGGCAAGACTTTTCAAAATGGATAAATCAAAAAATTACAGAGTCAATTATTTGCCCAAGTCTTCCAAATCCGATGTGAATTTCATGTTTCAGGAGCAAATAAATGGCAATTGTATGGGACACTGCAGATCTAGCCAGTGTGATGCTTTTCTTTGGCAGCTGTTTCTAGATCAAATTTTATTTTATAGTGAACATTCATGGATATTTTCATTTAGACCCACCACCATATCCAATTCTATATTGAATATATGTTTATGAAGATGGATAAAATTAGCACAGTGATCACAGAATGAAAACCTAGTATTACTAAGAAAAATGGTTGGTGAAACAAAGTGGAAGACATTTGTTCACAGCACTATGGGTACTGACGAATACTTGCCAGAGGAATCCATTCGAAAACTGGTCCTGGGTGGCACTTGTTCTGAACGGGAAAATGGGGAATTAAAATTGAAATTCATTTATGGCATTAAAAATTCATCTTTATTTTCTTATTGTTGCTACCATAACTCTCTCGCCCAAATCTTCTGTTCACATTTAATGATTTTTTTCCCTCTCCCAAGTCCATGGATGCTAGTGGGTAGATTTAGTTTTATTTGTGAATATGTATGTCAGTTCATCTGTCTTCCATGCTCTGAGCCTGAATTCTTTCAGATCTGGATGGAAAAACTAATCATTTCCAATTTTTTTAAGGTTTTGATTCTCATGATAATAATACTTTTATACTTATTTAAAAGTAAAGTCAACCCAGGACTTAAAAAATAATAATACTTTTATACTTATTTAAAAGTAAAGTCAACCCAGGACTTAATATGTACTAAACATGCACTTTTAAAATCTATGTTATAATACTGCGTCATAAAATACTGAAAAAGTGATTTTATTGTATTGTAAAATACAAGCTAGTGAGTGGTTATATTGATTTATGTGTACCAGTCCAAATATTTTGATATTCCCAATAATCTGGATATTTGAAGTTATAAATAAAAAGTTGAATTAAATTGGCTCATTTTAGTGATAGACATCCTTCATGAGAATTAGGATGCAATCTACGCTACATCTAATAAACATGTAGGAGTATGAAACTTTAAAATATAGTAAAAATCTACATTTAGAGTTCTTGGACCTTGGAACACCTAGTTATTTAGTTCTGGAAGTAGTTGGAGACCTGTTGCTCTCATGAACTAAAACCTATCAGAGTCAGCAAGAGACTAATTGACATGCTTCCACTCTCCTCCACAGAGCTATGTTTGAGATATGAAGACTTTCTGCATGTCTGGAAATACTGAACACATAGAAGATGACATTACTAAGTTATCCTTTGAGGGTTTTTTTTTGTAAAGGTACTATTCAGAGGGGTTACAGGTATGAATAAGGCAATGAGTACATTTCCTATCATCACACACACTCTCAATATCACAAAGGAGTTGATAGAGTGCCTTTCATTGTACTGATAGCCAGAGGAAGAGAAGGCCCAGGATGCTAATAGACCTGCATAAGTGGTTCTGTACTCTCTCCCAGAAAGCTCTTCAAGACTGATTTTTGAAAAAAAATACTTATCTAGAAAAATCTGTTTTGTTTTCAATTTGCTTATAATTACAATGCACTATGCATAAGCCTTCTTCCTTTACATTGTTTTAGTATTACTGTGGATGACTACCACATCTTCACATTCTTTTGTTACAATGCTATAATTTCTTTCCTAACATCTTCAGATAGTCTTCCTCCTCCTTCACAATTCTGTCAATAGAAACATTCCTAAACCACATAATTGGGTTTAATATGGGATGGAGAGAAGACAAATATATGAAACTCCCTTGTAAAGAAATACTCTAAAGTTAAGCATCTACATTAAGCTGTGATGTTTCTGTCTGAGAGAGTGGCAGGATAATTTTGCTGCTATGATGAACTTGATAGAGTTGATCATATTGTTGAAAATTCAGTAAAAGTTAGCAAATTTTTCTAAAGCATAAATTCACACTAAAAGAACTATAAAATCTTCCTGTAAGAACCATTCATTAATATATATTTTTAAACATTAATATATAAACTAGTTTGGTCGTGATCATTCAGGTAAATGCCCAAAATTGGTATTTTAAACATTAATATATAAACTAGTTTGGTCGTGATCATTCGGGTAAATGCCCAAAATTGGTATTGCTGGGTCATGGGGAGCTCTATGTGGAGTTATCTGAGGAACCTCCATACTGCTTTCCAAAGTGGTTGAACAAGTTTACACTCCCACCAACAATGCAGTAGGGTTCCCTTCTGTCCACAAACAAGACCATACTAAAGCTACCAACACAACTATGTTTATTGCAGCATTATTTACCATATCTAAGATATGGAACCAACCCAGATGCCCCTCAGTAGATGAATGGATCAAGAAAATGTGGTATATACACAATGAAATTCTATGCCTCCATCAGAAAGAATGACATTGCCCCGTTTGTGAGGAAATGGAGACTTGGAAAAAATTATATTAAGTAAGCCAGGCCCAAAGAAACATAGGTCCTATGGTTTCTCTTATTTGCAATAATTAGTATATGTCTGAGACAAGCAGAAAAGGTCAGATAAGATGATGTTAGGCGAAATGAACCCCAAGATAAGACACAAGTGGTTTTTTTTCTTTCTTGCTATTGTTTCTAACGTATTTATAAGGTGATTTTTTTGTTGCTTTGTATGTCCCTCTCCCATGATATAAACCCTATTTTCACTGTATTTGATGTTAGTATAATTTGGGATACAGGTGGACCCATTGCAAAAATGAGATGTACAAGATGCTATGTTGAAAAACAAACTTTACAACTTTGGCGGGGGTGGGTGGGTGGGGGAGGAGTGTAGTCGTGGAGATGGGAGGGTAGGGAAAAAACAAAGGAGGAGGCAACAATACTTGATAAGGAATGTACTCATTACTTTGCTCATATAATTGTAACCCCTCTGTACGTTATTTTCACAATAAAAAGTTTAAAAAAAACTAGTTTGGAGTTGGAAGACTTTTTAGACCATTATTGTTATTACTGACATATAAATAAACATATTTATGATGTATAATCACCAACAATATATAAGTGATTATCTCTTATTAAGAGACGTTTTAGAGGAAGAATGTTAACAGGACATTCAAACACAGAGAATGAGAAGTAAAATAAACTTCTGCATTTTGAGTATATTAACATGACATAGATGAGTCTGAGGTATGATACACACATGAAATCAATCCTGTCTCGGAGGAGACCAGGGCAGGAAGATTGAGTTTCAGGATAGCCTGGGCTTCATAGTGAGGCCCTCTCAAAGAACAAAAATAAATAACCAAGGAACACAATTTTATAGTTGTGTTCTGTGAAATGCTATAAGATGAACATTTTATTACTAAATGTAGAAATTAAAATAAGACTAAGTTCTGATTGCTTTATTATACAAGCTTTGTTGGTTTTAAATAAAGAGCAAGTCTCACTGAGTAAAGGTATAGTCATCATTCTGGCCAGAGAAACCATGTTTTCATAGTAAAGGCAAGTGAATTGTCTACAGGAATTACTTTTTTTTCTTTTTTTAAAAGAAACTACCTGTTTACTGTGATTGGCATTTTTAATGAGACATACTCTTTCATCAAAAAGGTAAACCTTTGTCAGGTATGTTGGATTGGTACATACTTAACACTTCTATTAGCTATAAAACCTGACAGTTTATATTATCATAATCTCCCTCGGACCTACTTGCCATCCAGCAGTTAAACTCCATTTTCCAAAGTGCCAATAGTCTCATATTTATTCATGAAGTCACTTTGGGTTACACTGTCAACTTGTACCAACCAACAAAATGCTGTGACATACTAAATAACTTTCAAGGGAGGAGTGGTTTTCGAGTCAACTTTGCATCCTGCCCCTTTCTATCACTTGTCTAATTCCAGAAGCACTAACTTGTTAATTACTGAATAAAATGAGTTTATAAGAAATAGGATTAGATCAATTTCTAAAATACACAGGAAAAGTACATGGTGTACCAATTTTTTTATCTTACTGTCTATATTACTTAGCTCCTATCATGATAAATTCCCTTTTTAAAAGGAAGCAGAAAAAATTTAATTTTATAGTTTTTTGAAAGCTACCCAAAGATACCATTCTTTATAATTAAATTTCCAAGTTAATTAACATCTATGTTTTAAAAATGGCAGACATAGTTTAACTGGGCTTCTCGCTCTCCTTTTTCAGTGTATTATAAATGAAAAGTGGAGAATATGATATATTAGAAACAGACTAAAAGGAGGTTTCTTTTTTATAGATCAAATCATAAACATAAATCATAGCAGGAATAGCAATAATATTGTCCCATGGGAAAAAGGTACAGGAGATTAACCTTCATTGTGCAGTTGAGGACATTAAAATGATAATATTGTTAAATTTTTCTATCCTTCTATGATTCTAACACCAGAGTCACTATAAAAGTGTCTTAACATTTACATATTACCTTATTTTACTATTTCACTATAATAAGAGTGTGCTCCAGAGAACAGGTGTGAGAGATACTTTAATTAAGGCCATTGGACACCAGCACCATCCATTCCAATCAGGCCTGGGCTCAATCTAAGCCCTGAGTCCAGATGCCAAGATCTTTGGGAAGGCAAAGTGTCCTTTTACGATTTCTTAGATAGCTGCCTGCAGCTGTGACATCCATGAATTTATTGAAACCTTTCTTAAACCTTTTGACATTTTCAGCATGACTGTATCAGACATTTAATTACAAGGGAAAGGGGGTTGAAGCTGGGAAGGTTGAGTAGAAGGACTTTCCCAGGCTTCAGAGCTTTTTGCTTTGAGCACCAGGGAGGGCTGCTTCTTAGTATTATAACTCCCCCCATCCCCGGCACGGCCCCCTACTTCCCAGGGCCTCAAGGGTGTCTTGCAATAGACAGTATTATTGCTCTGCTCCATCTTTCCAAATGGCTCTGTTGTTAAGACAGGAGCCACAGTAAACTATAACCTGGCTCACTACTAGCAAGGAAAGAGCGTGCAAAAAAGCAGTAGCTTACAAATATACTACCTATTTGTGATCAGCCTGGAATTATATGTTCTTTAAAATACTGAACAATGAAAGAATTCAATAGATGAATAATGAACCACAAAAGAAAAAGATCAAAGCTACAGATGTGAAAAACACAACTGTCAGTTATTGACCTACAAGAAATTATAATTTCATTTTGGGGTGGTACTAAAAAACAGCTAGCTTCTCTATTGTGCTTACTGGCCTGTGGTTATTTTTTTTTATTGCGTCCTTTGCTGTGATACTCATTGCTTATTATGATTAATGTATTCTAATTTCTGGAAAGAAAAATTGATTGTGTGAGTTTTCTTTCCTTTAGAAAATACAGAAGAAATTCTAGAGGTTACACCACAAGGCACATTATACCATACAGATTCTCGACACTTTTATGGTCTTATATTTGATTGATGTCTTACTACAAAAGAGTGTGGACATGCTATACCTCATAAATTGTTTATTTATAATTACCAAGGTTCAATGTAAGAAGAAAAAGAAGTTTGGGCAACTCCAGTTATAATTCATGTTGGGTTCAAACTAAGGGAGAGAACCACAAAGGAAGAGTTTCAGAGAGCAAGGATTTTTCTTCTTTGTCTGTTCTAATTTGCCTCCAACCCTTTCATGTCCCCTATGAGCTGAGGACAATAGGAGAAATCTTTGGAATATATCTGGCTTAATGTGAAAGGAATTAACAGGACTCACCTTCCTAAGGCATTAAGCTTTCATCAGAGTGAGAAAAAATTTATTTTGCAAGATTGCAAAGAGAGCTATACTCATTTTCTTTGGAAAGTACTTTATATTGCCTTGTCTGGTCATAAAAAGAGGAGATGTGATAGGCATATATTTGCAGTTACCTAGAGAGAATCTTTCTTAGGGGCAAGTGCAGGTAAGATTAACTTCTTTTCCATTCTGTGATTATTGCTATGTTGAATCTGATTTACTCTGTGGTAGGAATGAGAACCCACATCATACTTAACTGTGGGGAACTTTACAACCTCTTTTTTTCTACTTAGTATATATACAATTTTAGGTAAAAGGTGGTTCATTGGGAACTTGGCTACTAAAACAATAAAACAATAAAACATAAGCCTCTAATTAGAGACAAAAGATGAAGAGGCAAAAATTTGATTAGTCAAATCAATTACTTTAAAATTACTTTTCTGAGTAAATACTAATTTTTCCTTTAAGTTCTGTACATTGAGATATATGCTATTCTTGGATTGTAAAAATGGTTATTTCCTGAATATATTTTATAATAATGGGAAACCATATAACTTATCATTCAAATGAGGATGGTCTGGAAGGTAACAGGGGAGCTATTAATAATTATATGAGGACAACCCAAATCAGGACTGTCCCATTACAAATATTTCCTTATCAGATCAGACAGACATACATGCTTGAAGCAAGAGCACAGTTACAGGTAGGAATTGACAGGGGAGAAAACAGTAAAGGCCTTTAGAAATACTGTTTAATTATGGGATTCATAGGAAAAGCCCAAGGATAAAAAGATAGATATCTAAAATAGAATGGCCATGTCACTATGTAAAGGTGTGTATTTTCCTTTGCTTTCAATTTTTTTTATTTTATTTGTGAAGATACTGTACAGAGGGGTTACAGTTACATGGGCAGGATAATTCGTACATTTCTTACCAAGCATTGCAGCCTCCTCCTTTTGTTTACCCTTCACATCCCTTCCCAGCCTCCCCCCTCCC
>NW_012267423.1:799083-805760 GCF_000151885.1 Dipodomys ordii | reverse complement strand
CTCTCTCTCTCTCTCTCTCCTCAGAGAGGCTAGAGTAGTTTAAACCTACTCCTGTCACTATTTTAGGTAAGGCTGGGGGATGAAGGTTTGATTCTGTATTTGCAGATTCCTCCCAGATGCAGAGAACTCACTATAATTAGTATCCTACTTGTTAAACAGGAGGTGACTTTCCCAGTATGGATTAGCTTAAGATATGGATACAGAGGACTGAAGAGGATCATTGAGTGGCACAGGCCCAAGAGGAGGCTACATCTTTTGCAATATGACTTTTTTCTTATTCTAAGTATGTTCATAGTCCTCTTTGGGGGGAAATGTATAAATGTATATACTGTGAGTATATTATTGTATACCCTTTCACGCACTAAGGTTTGTGCATCAGGGTTCTGCTTTCTATGGTGATAGCTTTTTATATTTTTGAGCTAAACATGTAGAAGCACTTCCTGTAGTTTACCTCAGAGAATTTTCACAATAATCTTAGGAGAAGTATTGTTAGTATTTTCATTTTGCACTAGAACTTAAGACACTGAGAGCTCAAACAGTATGTTAAGGAAACAGGGTATAAGAAGAAGAAATGAAACTTTAATGTAGGGAGTATGCCTTCAGAGTCCTCACTTAAACAATTAGGCCACATGTGTTGTTGTTGCCAAAGTCTTCAGTCTAAATGGTTTCTGAAAGATACACCCAAGACATTAAATTAAATGTCTTCTATCTTTACTTAGCCTGAGACCTGGAGGTCCAAGTCTCAGCTTTTACACAGACATACAAGTTCAGGATTAATTGTATGTTGAGTTCCATAAAACCTTTTTTTGGAATTATTGACTATAGATGTAATTACTGTAATGACAGCAAATGCTGCAATTATGCCAAATGACATAATTTGTATAAATGTGGTACATATAAGGAAATCACTAGATTGCATAATTACGGCACTGTGATGAAGCTCCAGGTTGGTTCCTTGTTAAGTTAGGTAAAGTTAGTGGAGAAAGACAGAGAAAAGGAAAGGCCTATTCAGAAGCTGGATGTGAGAAACCAAATTCAAATTTCAAAGCCCTCTTTTCAAAGTCACATGCATTACCAATGATTTATTATGCCCAGGACTTTCCCATCTGATGTTCTCTATATAGATTAGATGAGTCAAATGCTGAATGAGGAGTTGCTTGGTAAGATTCTGCCTAGCCATAGAACCCTTCCAATTTTAGGATGAGACATTCTTGTTAGGGTAGTGTGTTCTAAATCACCATACTATGAGATCCTATGAAAATGGCCACAACTTTTGGGACCTGGGCAATTAATAGTGTTAGAGTGTACATGTTGAATTTCCTCTCAAAGATTCCTGTGTTAAAAAGACTTAGTCCTCAGGGTAGTGGTCTTGAAAAGTGATGGGATCTTACAAAGATAAGTTTAGGTGAATGAGGGTTGCCCTTGGAGGGGATTATGGGGCCCTGTTCCTGTCTTCTTCCTTACTCTCTCTTCTCTTTTGCTGAACAAGTAAGCACTCCTGTTACACCTGTGATATCAGGTGCTTCCGTACAATAGGGCCAACCAGTCATGAATAGAAACCTGAAAGACTAAGCTGAAACCAGCCTGTTCTCTTTTACGTTAATTTTCCCTGGTATTTTATTTTTAGTGCTGGAGATGTGCAGAACACAGAGAGTTTCAATTTAATGGCAAGTAAAGAACATCTCTAATTGCTAAGCCAAGTTGGCTAACCTATCTTTGCAAAAACATTATGATTAACTAGTCTCCATGTCCCACGAGGGAAGTAAGCCTGGAGAGGTTAGGGGATGACAGCCCATCAGCGTCTATTTGAGTGATTGTCAGGTGTGGGATATACATTATATATATATATACATACATACATATATATATATATATGATACAATATAAATTTGAACATTTATATGTAGTACTAATTACATATGCACATGTCCGGAACATACATATGCAAAGAGGTAAATATGTATTCTTATGCACAATATACAGATACATATATTCTCTGTAAATATTCAAATGTAAATAAATATATGGAGTTAAATTTCTTGTCAACTAGGTTTAATTTGCATATCAAGACTGCTGGCCCTATGCTTTTAAAACTCCTATATGAAAAATACTGTGTAGTATTTGTGATGGGGAAAAACAAAAGGTTTCTAAAGCATTTTCATTATATTAGCCCAAATGGTGTTAATGTTCATCTTATAAATATATTTTTTAAAGTGGGCATCTTATAGATGAGTAAGAAGAGTTATTCTTGTAGTGGAGGGACAAATATGAGAGAAAAGGACTCAGAGAGGCTGTCAGTAATGGCTCACAGCTGCAATCCTAGCTACTTTAGAGGTAGATATTAGGAGGATCATTATTTGAGGATGGCCTGGGAAGAAAGCCCAAAGCTTTACCTGGAAAACAACTGAAGCAAAAATACTGGAGGTGTGGCTCAGATGGTAGCACGCTTGCCAAGTAAGCACAAAGTCCTTAGTTCAGCCCCAGTACTTTCCCCTTCCCAAAAGAAGAGCACGGCGAATTTATTCTTTTATTATCACAGCATCTCGGAGGAAGAGACTTTAAGGTCACACAATTCAACTCCGATTTAATGGATTTATATAGTAACTAGGAATAAAGAAAGAAACATAATAATTTCAACTTACAGGCTTTGGAGTTTTCCATGGAGAAAAGAAACCTGCAATAAAGAAGAGAGTATTCGAATTTTAACAATGTACCTCACTACCACTTAGAGATGGCACAATGTTAAGACTGTAATTCAGTTTAAAAAAGATAAAATAGCAACAGTAACAACAAAAATCCTCAATGGCTGTCTGGTTTTCTTTAAGGAGCTCGAATAATTTCAGAGTCAGAGAACACTTTCTTCTTTGACAACTGAGAATTCTCAGGCACAGAAAGGCGAGTAGCTGTGGCAAGCGGCCGCAGTGGAGGTACTTATCTGGGGCATTGTGGGCACTTCTGTCACCAGCCTTAGCAGGAGTGATGAAGAGAGGAAACAGGATAAAATTTAGGGTTGTAAAGGAAGTACCTTTGCTTAGTGTAAGAAATGATTCTGCTTTATGTACCAGCTTTTTGAAAGCTAAAAACCAGTCAATCAATAAGCATTAATTCTTAAATTTAAACATGATGTATATAGCTCTATTATGAATCATATCCTACTGTGGCTTTTTAGGTGACTGCCCACCAATATCATCTCATAAAAAAGATTCCTACTTTGTAAAATTTTTTTAACCTCAGTGCTCACCCGATATTTATCTGAAGTATTTCTTAGCTGAATGAATCTATACCATCAAGTTAAAAAAAAATCAGGAGCCCCTTTTTAGCATCACAAATGGTAGGATGGTTATGAAATTATTATTCCGTTATATAGAATAAGTTTTTAAAAGTAATAACTGACATATATTGGTCATAATATAAAGTAGAGCTAGCATACAAAACAGAGTACTTTCTTCTTGTGTCATATCTTCCCTTTCAACAATTTTTTATTAATGTGAATAGTAGGATACTTGATAAAATATCCAATTAAAATGAAATACTGAAGATGTGCCACATGCTATGTTTATCATCTTTTAGATGGAGATGTCCAAAATGGAAATAGTTGACTGCCAGGACCCACTGTAGAAAATAACTACAGAAATCTGGACACACAATTTCCTATGCTTAAACTTTGAACTTAGATATGGCAAAATACTAGTTGTGTCTCAGTGTAAGGTTGTCATGAACTGATGATTCATGTTTATAAAAATAGTGAAATTATATAATCTCTCTTGTTGCATGGCTCTTCTTTGAACACAAAATTAAATTTAATGCTCTTTAGACAGCCTTTTTTTCCCTGCCTAATATACTGTGTTCCTTGCTGTCCTTTTACCTGATGGAAAAAAAAACCTTATAAGTTATTTACTATAATTTAATTATGGGATATACATTCATGTCTTTTTTTGCAAAGTTAAAAGCAGAAATTAAAAAAATACATTTATCTCCTTGACTCATTCTGGGAAATGACAATGAAGGCAATTTGATCCTAAGTTAAAACAATTTTCTACTGATCAATTCATCATTATTTTCCACAAAAATTGATTTGTTTCTCCATGGAATTTCCAGCAATCATTGTCTTTTTAAATTTTGTGATGTCATTGTATACATTTTCCCAATGTCAAAACATTCCACTAGTACCTTTGTGTTGTCACCCTTTTTCTAAGAATGTTGAGACAAATCTTGACTATTTGCTATTTTACCTTTGATAGGTGCTGAGAGTTTCTTAGACTTTGATACAAAGGGATTGAAAATAGTTCCACTGTTACAGAGCTCTTATCTCCACATGCAATGCTGTTTAAAAAGACTCTTCCTCCAATGGAAAATGTACAAATCACCTGTTAGTTCAGCCTGATGGTGCTAGAACTAAAACTGCATAAGTAGGAGATTGACTAAGAACAGACAAGGAGAGAGGAACATCTTTCATCTTCTACATAAAGCATTTTGGTTTTCCATTATTTTCAAACTGTTTCATGTATGCTGACCTCACGTTACTGGCAGGACCCAGGGCTTCCTTCCAGATGCCATAATGGGAGATTCTGAGATAATAATAACATGGTCATCTCTGATGTGATGGTTGGTTGCCTGCTTTTAGTCATTGTCAAAGCTGCCCGCTGCACACTAATAGTGTAGAGAGTAAAATACAACTATCAGATTTTCTGAAAAATAAATAACTCATGAGCCCCTTTTTCTTTGATAAATTGTGAATCATGCTAAAATATGTAAATAATGAAAATAGAAAAATCTACTTTGCATATATTCAATTTGATCTTATTTAAGTTAGAAGGTTTTTGTTTTTGGTTTTGGTTTTTTGTCAGTCGTGGGGCTTGAACTCTGGGCCTGGGCACTGACTCTGGGCTCTTCAGCTCAAGGCTAGCGCTCTATCACTTGAGCCACAGAGCCACTTCAAGTTAGAAGGTTTTCAAGTGATTAAACCTCAGTTTTCTGTTCAATTTTATTGGATGAGTTATAAAAATACTATTAATAGTAATAGATGTCAATGTCAAAATACTATATTTTTTACATGTACTATCATGTGTGGGATAGATCCTCTAGGAAAACTAGTTTATTCCAATTAATATGGTTAAAAAGCCATCAAAGCCTAAGTCAAAACTTTCAATTCCTTTAAAAGATATACTGGATATTATACTGAGTTTATTTCTGTATTCATTTTGGTAGGGAAAGGTCACAGAAAACAAGACTTCCCCAATCTAGGAAGTCTTATGCATTTACTTATGTAGATACATATGCATACACATGTGTTATATGATGAATCACTACACTGTGGATGTAAAGAATAATTTCTATTGAGCATATTATTTAAAAATTGCTTTCTATATTTAGCTCTTACATCTTACTTCAGAGACCATAGGACAGGTACCCACTATTTTTAGGATAGGACATGGATAACTTTTTCTCAAGCCTCTCACAGCTAAGGTAGTTCTTGCTACAAAACTAAGTTCAAAGAAAAAGATCTGTATTTTCCCCTTCTAAAATAAGAGTAATTCATTTGTTTTAGTTTCTGGCTTCTGTTTTTCCTACTTCTATAAAAAGCCATGTTTTGGATTTCTAACGAGGGATTAAAAGTTCTTTATAATGATTTATTTGATATTTTTCATATTAAATTTAATTGACTTTTTAATCTCCTGCAATGTGTGTAAATGTGTATAGTCACTATACAATTATATATAAATTCAAAACTATTTATTTAATCTTGAGTCTTGAGATAACAAAAAAGAAAAGAACCTGAAGTTATAAATGTGAGTAAAGACAGAAAAGAAAAAAGAGAGAGAACAGATGAGAAAATTTAGATGCATCTAATAAGGAAGTATAGGTGTATCAATATAAAAACACACTGCATTAGACTGCTAAGGCCTTTCTCCTTTGGAAGGAGAATGAAACTATACTATAATTGTAGCTCTACATCTAAAAGCACAGTGAGATGGGTTAAGAAATAGAACCACAGTGACTGAAAATGGCAGAGCACAGAAAATAACACTGACTTCACATTGAAATTTAAATTGAATTCCACCTGCTAACTAAATGAAATTCTGAATGAAATATAAGAATATGATTCCCAGATAAAATAAACTATGCACAGGTAACTCTGAATATCAGGTAAACAATAACTTCTAGTAGAAACATGGCTATTATATATCAAGAGCTATACATTACAGAGGATATGCTTATAAAACTATTAGTTGTCCTAAATTCAATTTGACTAGGAATTTTATCTGGTTACCTCAGATAGAAAAGATTTATGTATATCCCAAATAATAATTTACAAGAATAGTAATATCTATTGTAGGTAGAAAATATTTAATATTTCCTTTACTGTCAGGAGTTTTGCTTTGGAGAAATCTCAGACCATTACATTTGTGCCATCATCTTCCATTTGATCATGTTGATCAGAGCCTGGACTGCAGACCAGACTCACTACATACCAACCAGGGCCAGTCTAAAATTCTTCCATGCAGTTAACACCATGGCTCCCAGAGTGGTTCTTTTCAGAACTTCCCCTGATACATGATACCCCAAATGAAAGCCTATCAGCATATTTCCTAGTTCTGAAGTGAGAGCCCCTTTATGCAGTGTGTGTGTGTGTGTATGTGTGTGTGTGTGTGTGTGTGTGTGTGTGTGTGTGTGTG
>NW_012267423.1:793367-799033 GCF_000151885.1 Dipodomys ordii | reverse complement strand
CATCTCCTCCTCAAGTTATACTGACATCAAATATAGTGAAAGCAGGGGTTATACTGTGGGGGAGGGACATACAAAGCAACAAAGAGATAATCTTATAAGTGCATTAGAAACACATGCATGAAACTTTGCTTTCAATTTTTAAACTTGCAAGAAACAGAAAAGCAAGAAGTCAGTCATAAGCAGAGTTCCACACAAAGTGAAACATGATGCTTTTCTAATTGTTTGGCAGGGAGGAAAGCGGGGAGATAGTTGTCCTTTTCTGAGAAGTGATGGTAATAGGTTGAGTATTTATTAATACTCAAATCAATTCTCAATACTTCAAAATTCAAAGCTTTTTAAATGCTGACAGGACTTCGTAAGTGGAAAATTCTATACCTGACCTCATGTGGAAGATTATATTTAGAGTAGGCATGTAACAAATATTGTATAAAATAATCTTCAGGCTATGTACATAAGATGCACATGAAACATTTGTGTTTAGCTTTGGGTTTCATCATTAAGGTGTTTCATTATATACATGCAAGTATTCAAATATATTAAAAATCCAAAATCTATAACGCTTTTATCCTAAGCACTTCAGATAAGAAATATTCAGCCTGTAATGTCACAGGTTCAAGTTTAATTAACACAAAATCTAGATGCTCCCTTGGCCAATACCTTCAGATTTTTTTTCTGGACATAGTTTTACATTAATATATATAACTTAAGCTTAAAAACAATAAAATTAGTAGGGGAAAGTTTCTTTTTATACAGTTTTCCTGTAACACCTTTGATTACACAAAAATATCTAAAATATAGTTTCCTCATTCATTATTATTTTACACAGAGAAATGGAATATTCAAATTCTTTCACTGTACTATTGACACATCTAAATACTGCTATTTGCTGGGCTTTGTAAAGCAGCATTGTTCAGGAATTGTTTCTATGCATTTGTGTCCCCAATTTCACTGTAAGCTTTTAATGCATGGAGACAATTTCTCAGGAATTTTCTCAAGTTCTAGACATATAATGAGCATTTCACATTCTTGTTGATTGATTTGGAGCCTGGAGGTGGCCCCTCTGGGCAAGGTGTCTAATGCTCTGAAATCAAAGGCATTGTCTACCTGCTGGGTAGGAGACTCTTCCTTCCTCTGTCTTTCTTTTTGCCTTCTTTGGCAAAGATCTCATGAAGATAGTTGGTGTTTCTGGTTTTTCTTTTATAAGCATGCACCTGTCATGTTCTGTTTCATGTAGCTCCAATAGCCTATGGCTGTGAAAACTTGTTTAAAATCACATTTCCTTTTCCAGGAATACGTCTTTATTAAGATGTCCTGTGCTTGCTCATTAAAATGTCAGCATAATGTAATTATGAGTCAAATGAGGCACAACAGCATTTACATCATTTGATAAATTTCCATCATTTGCTGGGGTGTGTGTGGGAGATGGTGACTTGAATTCCAATATTTCTTGACAGTCTTGATAGAACCAACTTTCTGTAGCTCTGTACAGCCCAGAACTGTGGGTGGAGGGGCATCTTTTTATTTGGCAATGGCAACCTACTTTTGAATGCGAATGCAAAAATCTTTTTAGCTTTAGATATGGTTGTAAGAGCAGGACCAGCCAGGGAAAATGTGAAAGTACTTCCAGCTTTGATTGAGATTCTTTCCTGTCCTTCCCTTGGCCCAATATCTAATTATTTCTATCCTGAAGAAGTTTGGAGACATGAAAACAATAGAACCAAACCTAAATATTATGCACATGATTCAAGAATACAGAGTCAACAACCAAAATTTGAAATATGGGCCTTTGTTTGAGCATATATCCTTTATAGATATTGAGTGAAAAAGTCTGAAGGTAAGAATTAGACTGAGTTTTGCAAACACTGATTTCTTTTTCAGTATTGTAAAAAGTGAAGTGATAGAGTGGAACTGTTTCATACTTGTAAATAGGAAAGGTTCAGAGGACAGAGAGCTGCTTGCTTATTTCAAGACGCTCACTGCCCACAAGCAGAGGAAAAGTGAAGAGTTGTTCAGGGACCACAGAGAACAGCAGTGTGCTCTTTTGACTTCCTTGGTCTTCAGGAGTAGAACTTTTCTTAGCTCGATGCAGTTTCTGTGTTTCATTCACACTCCATTTAGTGCTAGGAAATAACATGATGGAAGGGAAGAATGGGGAAGGAAATGAGTTTTCCTGCTTTTTGGCTTCTTGAAAGTTGTGACCTGAAAATATTACTGTGACCTTGGAAACATTAGAGAGAGCTGATGGAAAGCAGAACGTGGAGTGTGATGCGAGCAGCGGCCACGGTGGCCCGGGCAAGGGCACTGCACCGAAGGTGGGAACCTAGAAGTTTGCTGCTCTTGCTGCTGCAGCATAAAGGTGGGGTGAATGGAGAACTCCCAGGGGGTGGATGGGAGGAGGAGGACATGGGAGGTTAAGGTGGCTGGTTTCTTTGGTTTGTCTAAGGTGCACAGAGGAAAGCAATGAACAGAAATGGCACAGCAGGGTTGGGATAAAGAAATTAGAATTCTTCCGGGGTTGCATGAGGGTCATGTACAATGAGTGTTCAGAAACTGAGGGCATAACGGTCTCAGACAACTACAGAGAGAAAACGGAATAAACACCAACCTGGTCTTTGGCCAGCCTAATAAAGCTTTGCATTGGACAAGAAACTGCCAAAAGGAAGCAGCGAAGGACTAACAAAAGGACCACACAAAAATGAAAACAAAAACACAAAACCAGAAGTAAGCACCACTCCATGCTAAATCTAACAAGAACATCAAGCAAGACCAGGATGTGAGGATGGTATGTTAATCTTATAAGGTGGATCTTCCTTCCAAGTTAAGACTTCTGCTATTACTTACCCTCTACTTGTTCACACTCATGCTTCTTTCCCCATTACATTTGTGAGAGCAGAACATATTGCTCATCTGTGGCACTTCCCCACAGTGCAGGGAGAAAGTGCGCTTTCAATAAATACTTGCTTATCGAAACAGAAAATGTGCTGATACCTTTTCCTTTCTTTTTCTTTTTCATTTAGTTTAATGAGCACTAGTACCCTGAATTTTTACCTTATGCTATACAGGTAAAAATGCCGACTTTGCTCTCACTCTACTGCAGCAAGCATTCTAATGATCCAGCCCTCTAAGGATATCGTGGCCGGATAGAACACAGTAGCTCAGAAGAAGCTGATTATTTCAAAGTGTGGGCATGTATAGGTTTATTTTGATGAAAATGATTTCTCAGTGGCCTGCTGTCCTACCTATTTTATCAACCAAAATGACTTCTACAAAGTGTTGTAGAGGACGGGGAAAAGGTATTATATCTGCATTTCCCTTTACCAGCTGGGTGCATAATTTTCAGCCTCTCAACTCATCAAAAGAGTAAACAGATTTGAGATCCTTTGAGATCACACACAATTTAAAACTTCCTATTTATGCTTCAGATGATAAAGTTGGAGCTAAGACATTGGGAGAACACAGAAGCAAAGGAAATCAGCAGATTGTAAGTGGGAGCACTAGAGAAAAAACCCTTTTCACCAGGCTTCTTGATCATTACTCAGGTTATTATACATGGCATTGAGACTTGTGACCTCTCATGGTGAAAGAAATGACCAGAGAGATGGAAGGAAGAGGCTCTGCTAACGTACATACAATATCAAAAATCTTTGTTTTCTAATAGCTATAAAGCGCAGTGATATAACTCTAGAAGACCTTCAAATGGAACAATATTTTAAGACAATGTTCAATGCCCCCAATTGCACTAAAGGATAAGCAGAATATTTGACCTTAGCTCTCCCCTGCTTTTGGAACCAATTAATTTCATGACTACAAGTTGAAAAGACTTGGTTGATATTTTACCCGAGGCCCTAATTTTATAGATAACAGCCATATAATCCTTTGTCTTATTTGGTAAGTTAAAACTAGTAATTCCCTCCTCTCCCCAAGGAATGGGAAGAGGAAAGTGTTTAGAGGGGAAAAAAAGTAGAGAACAAAATTTAAATCAAAAGATAACAATAAACTTATTTTAAGAATCAACAGGCCTTTTAAAGTCAATGGCTATAAAGTTACAGTTAGATAAGAAGACACTAAATTCTGTTGCACAGCAAAATGATTATAGTTAATATAAATGTCCATTTCATAGTTAAGAGAAAATTTTAGACATTCTCATGAAGGATTAAACACTCTTTCTTTGTATGCTAATTAGCTCCATTTGATCATTCCTTAACATATGCATGTATGGAAACCTCATGTTGTGCCCATAAATAAATACTTGGTAATTAAGATAAAAATTACAAAAAGGGAGGGGGAATCCAGGCTTTGCATATGGTCTGAAATCATCTGATTTGATTTCTGAGATTCCTTTGGACCCCAGACTGTAAAACCTTGCCAAATCAATGTCAGGGGTTCAGCTACTGTTGATATGCCCTTGTTTTATGTGGCTTTCACTTACGCCTACTTTCATAAATGGCTCTAGATTTCTCGTAGAGCTCATATGGGTCAGGCTTCCGTGGGTCAAAGGCCTCTGTTGAGTCAGGAAAGGAACTCCTGTGAAGGGCGGGTGGGAAGGGCAGGTTCTGCGGTATGGCCGGAGCAGATAAGCTTGTTTGAGGACTGCCTTGATTCTCCCATCGGTCCATTATCTGAAAAGTGAAGAGGAATAGAGGCAATGACCACTGCCTAATTATTTCTACAATTACTAATTATGTTTATTACTGCTTAATTATTGTCACATTCAAGTTGGACTTTCCTGTGAAACATTGAAAACTTTGGCCCACAGGACTAGAATAAAATGACATTAAACACCCTAGATCATTATAAGTAAAAGCAGTCTTGATGCTTCAATATAAATTCATACAAGCTGTCACCGATTAGCTTAGTAATCTTTACCAAATCACCTAATTTCTCTGAATTTTTCCCCTATAAAGATAACATGTCTCGCAAGGTAATTTGTTTGTAAGTGCTCAGAAATGTAAGCTATTATTTGCTCCCTGTCTAAGATGGTCCCAATTTATAGTACCACTCTACTAAAACAGAAGATAAAGTAGTCTGAGCATATTCATTTGACACCTACACACATCCCAACAACTTCCAATAGTTGAAAATTCTATCATTTCCCATATAACTTATAAATAATTATATAACCATCTGGGAGTCTGGAATGGTTCTCTTGTCTAAGAGGTCTCATTTATTGCAGGACTGGTGATGTCTTCCCTTGAATGCCACTGTTCGTGTCACATTTAAATATTTCCCAGTTGACCCTTATATAACGCAGTCTTCTTTGGTCCTCACTATGCCATCACGAGGTAGGCAAAACTGGGACTGATATCATTCTTTTCTCTTTTCTTGTTTTTGGGAGGTGGGGAGCTGATCCTGGGTATGAACTTAGAGTCCGGGCACTGTCCTTGGGCTAGTTTTGCTCAAGGCTAGTGCTTTACCACTTTGAGCTACAGCTCTAGTTCTGGTTTTCTGGTGGTTAACTGGTGATAAGAGGCTTATGGAGGGCTGGGAAGGTGGCTCAGTGATAGAGCCACTTGAGTGATAGAGCATGCTCGAGGCCCTGGGTTCGATTCCTCAGCACCACATAAGAAAAAAAAAAAAAAAAAAGAAAAAGAAAAAGAAAAAAGCCAGAAGTGAGCGCTCTGGCTCAAGTGGTAGAGCGCTAGCCTTGAGCTGAGGAGCTGAGGGAC
>NW_012267423.1:668847-782009 GCF_000151885.1 Dipodomys ordii | reverse complement strand
TGTGTGTGTGTGTGTGTGTGTGTGTGTGTGTGTGTGTGTGAGAGAGAGAGAGAGAGAGAGAGAGAGAGAAAGAGAGAGAGAGAGAGAGAGAATTGAATATTATCTTCTCAGGGCAGCAAAATGGTAAACTTTCTTCAGATCACCTCAACAGGTCAAAATGCAAAATGAGAGCAAATTTATGCCATCAGCACATCATTGATTTGGAACAATGCCAAGCCAGCTTTTTTGTGTGTGACATTTTTCAGGAATTCCCCTGAACAGAAACTATTTTTTAAACAAGTTTCTACATTCCAGTGAATAAATGGAACTCATATTCGCAGAACATTAAATAACTTATCATTCAGCTGAAACACCCGCTAGAACATATGATTCTGATGTTGAAGATTCTTGCTAGAACTTCAAGTATTTTATAGGAGATGACATGGTTTACTACAAATGACAGAGATGCTGGGGAAGGAGTTTTTTAAATTCTCTTTCCCTTTAAGCAGAAGAAAAAGAAATAGGAGTTACTTTGAAATGAAGACCTGTTTGTTGCAGATGGGTTATTAAAAGCCCCGTGTCTTGCTTTGCTTAAAAAAGAAACATAATACCACGAATATAGTTAACATTACTCAACAGTACACTTTAAACAGATGGCTTAATGATGACTTAATGATGACTTGACTTGCAGTTTTCTGACTTCAAAATGACATAGAGGTGACATGTGTTGAGTAGAACTCATAATGTGAATTGTAACCTTTTCCCACACTAGTTATGTGAGCCTTGGGATGCTGTGCGGTGGCCTCAAGCCACAGATACATCAGCTCCCAGTCAGCCACTCACTTACAAAGGAAACAGTCCATACTTCACGTACCGTTATATGGCTGATCTCTGATCTCCACTACCTTAGGAGCATCGTCTGCAACCACACACTCCATGTATTAAGTTAAGATAGTAAATTTTATGTTGTATTTTTTCACATTAAAATATCTAATGAAATAAAAAAAGAGAGCAGTAACAAGGTAGAGGGAAAGAATGAACATATCACATGTGTATGAATGAGGGAGAAGAAAGAAGGAAAAGGAAGGAATTTTGCTCCCATCTCTGACACCATCTAGGGAGGAGGAACTCCACCTGGATCCCCACATAGGCTCTTTCATTTTCCTCCGTTACGGGGTAGCAGGCTCTGGAGGGATGTCCCATTTCTACTGGATTTCTGAAGACATTTCAGAGGTTCTCCTAACAGTGGAAATTGTTTCTTAAAAGGTTTCCCAAAGAGGGGGAAACAAGGCCTCTGGGTTCTTAGAACCTCTAGTTAGGGCTAAATAGGAAGAGAAAAATACCACTAATAATGTTAATCCTTAATTTTCATTTTCTCTCTAGCCTGGCAAACAGACCAAAGCCTTCCATCAAAAAATTCTGCCTTTGGTAAATGGAAGATGGCAGGGTAATGAGCGAATTTCCATTAAACTGGTTCAATATTATTCACTTTCTTCTGGTTCTTGAGTGATTCATGTATTTATTATTAAAATTCATTAAATGGGTTAAGCCCTGCAGTTCCTTTAGATAATTTTGTTCAAGCAGTTTGAAGTAGGTAAAAGAGCAATTTCTCATAATAAAACTACCTGGGCTAAGAAATGACCTTTCTTTCCTCTGATAAGCATGAAAGGTTCAGTGTGGAAAGAAGATTTTATGTTGGCAAAATGCTATAAAAATAAATGTTATTATGGAATTCTACTCATCAGAAAGAATGTCATCGTACCATTCATAAGGAAATGGGAGACTTGGAAAGAATATAACAAGTGAAGTAAGCCAGAACTAGAGAAACACAGGTTGCACGGTTTTCCTCATTTGTGGTAAATGTACTGGGACTATAAATCTATAAGAAAATGTACTGGATCGTCAAAGGAAAAAATGTCCACTGGGACATGATAATATACAATCTCTAGGCATTCACACAGAGTGAGACCGAAGGAGGATATTCTTAGGAAGGGATCAAAAAGGTGTAAATAGCTATGTGCATCTGATCATATAAAATAATCTGTACTGAAATGAACTCCAGGAAATGGAAACAAGAGGTTTCTCTTTTCCTTTGTTGCTGTTTTATGCTTCATTTCCTTTTGTCTTGTTTTTTTTTTCATTTGTTTGTCTTTGGGAGGGCAAGGGGGCACAAAGGGTGAAAAGGTGGGACAAAGGGTGAACAAATGGAGTGGTGGTACACACTAGACTCTATGTTGCAAATGAACTATACAACTTGTGGGTGCGGATAGGAGGGAAAAATTGGGAGAGAGTAAGGGAAGGGATGACATTGTCCAAAAAGAAATGTACTCCTTATCTGACTTATGTAACTATAACTCCTCTGTATCTCAACTTTACGATATTAAAAAGTAAATATTAAATTGTTTTTGAGGAGCATTTCCCCCTGCTTTATTCCTTATAATAAGAACAATCTGACCATTTCATATATCCTCATTGAGTATCTAGAAAGCATAAGTGTGTAATGCTGTCTTTAGATAAACTCACTATATAAAGGATGGACTCAAATAAAAGCATGCAAGATGAATAATACCAACAATAATAGAAGAAGAAAGGAATGGAATGGGCTGGAAGAGCAAGAATTGTGGTGTCCTGGAGGTTAAACCTCATGGCGAAGTGAGTCTTGCAAAACCTATCAACAAGCACAAAGGGCTTTTTATTTACCATCTGAATAAGAGCAAGAACAATAAAGATAGAAAAGTACTCTGGGTTTATGGAACATTGTAAACAAAGCATGGCCAAGAAAATGTGGAAGGATTTTAATACTTGTAGAGAGAAAAATTCAGTTCTGAGAGTTTTATTTAAAATGATAAATGCCACTAAAAAGCAAAAAAAAAAAAAGCACACCTAGAAATACCTTCAAATGATTATGTTCAGATAAGATGTCTGAAATTTGATGCCAACATTAAATGAATACTTATTGGATTGTGGGCACCTTGTAGACATTGTAAGCTCAATACAACAAAAATGAAATCTTTGCTATTTTTCTTCCCTAATCTTCTTTAGTATTCCTTGATTTAGAAGATTTTTATCTGCTACTTCTGGGTTTTCAAGATAGAAATCTGAAAGTAATTCCTAAAAATTGTCTCTCACTACTATATAACCAAATTCTGTCTTATTTCCAAATTTGATTTCCATTTTACTTCTTTCCACCATATGTGCACTGCACTATAATTCACACTATTACCTCTTAGTTGAGCTGATACAATGCTGAGTGTGATGATTTTTATGAATCTGATAGTATTTCAATGGAATACAATTTCACTTAGGATAGCACACAAAACCTAAAGAACCTAAACAAATAAGCAACTACTTATTCCCCAAGCACCATGGGTTCTTTTTACTCACTAGAGTTACTTGGGTAAACCAGTTTTTTTAACCATAATATGTTTGTTTTCTCTTCTAACTCTTCTAACAGCTACTTCTGACTTCTTCTTCTTCTTTTTTTTTGTCAGTTATTGGGCCTGAACTCTGGGCCTGAGCACTGTCCCTCAGCTCTACAGCTCAAGGCTAGTGCTCTACCACTTGAGCCACAGCATCACTTCTGGCTTTTTCTTCTTATGTGGTGCTGAGGAATTGAACCCGGGGCCTCATGCATGCAAGGCAAGCACTTAACCACCTTCCCAGCCCTGACTTCTTTTTTTTAATAAGTTTTTTTTATTATAAAAATACTGGACAGAGTTACATGAGCAAGGTAATGAGTACATTTCCTATCAAGCGTTGTTGCCTCCTCCTTTGTTTTTCCCCTACCATCCCTTCCCTCCCACCTCTACAACTACACTCCCCCTCCTCCTAGCCCCCATCCCTGTCTAAGTTATAAAGTTCGTTTTTCAACATTGTGTTTTGTACATCTCATTGTTACAATGGGTCACCCTGTATTCCTATTTAAACAGGTTTTTTTATCCCTTCCCTCCCCAAATTAGACTGAGATCAAATACAGTGAAAGCAGGGGTTATACAGTGGGGGAGGAACATACAAAGCAACAAAAAAAATCACATGGTATCTTATAAATACATTAGAAACAATAGCAAGAAAGAAAAAAAATCCCACTTGTGTCCCTATCTTGGGGTTCATTTCACTTAACATCATCTTATCTGGTATTATATACATAGCTTTTGACTTTTTCTGGTTGTCCCAGACATATACTAGTTATTGCAAATAAGGGAAACCATGGGACCTATGTTTCTTTGGGCCTGGCTTACTTTACTTAGTATAATTTTTTCCCAAGTCTTTCCATTTCCTAACAAATGAGGTGATGTCATTCTTTCTGATGGAGGCATAGAATTTATATATATATATATAAACTTCTGACTTCTTAATGGGTCACTTTTTCAGGGAAGATGTCCCTGGCCTTACATTTTTATCCCAGTTTCCTTATCATATATTTTCAGTATGTCCTGGATTTTCCCCTTATATGACAATTATAACAATTTTTAATTATGTTTATGAAAATATATGTACCAAATTACACTTTTTAAATTATGAGTTTAATGTCTCTTTCTCCCAATAGTGTATACATCCCACTAGGGATGTAATCTGCTTTCTCCTGTATTTGTAGCATTCAGCAAATATCCCAGATACTGGATATTCCACCTGACACATTTGACTGAAAAATAAATGGAGGTAAAGGGTGAAGAGGGTAGGAGAGACAGAATCTGAAGATACTTGAGAGCTCAGGGGGGCATGGAGGGTGGAGAGGTGATAAGAGAGATAAAATCTATGATGGCTGTGGCTTAGAACCTTAGATAGACAATGTTCTTTGCTGAGGTAAGGGATATAGAGTGCATCCTTCTCTGAGTGAAGTCTGACAAGTTAGGGAACATGTTAAGTCGAGGCAAAATGTGTTTGAGGTGCTGTTTGGTATTAGGGTCCAAATATAGTTTAAATTCCATTAGGAAGATTGAACTAAATTGAGCTTGGGTTTGGGTGCTGACGTTCTATAGTAGCTGTGTCAGTTGTCTGGTGCTCAGTAGTGGTAAAAATCAAGGAGGAGGCAACAATGCTTGGTAAGAAATGCACTCATTAACTTGCTCATATAACTGTAACCCCTCTGTACAGTATTTTCACAATAAAACACTTTAAAAAAAGAATTAGAAACATAATGGCTCAGGTCACATTTAAAATGATACATAACCATGGCATATGAAATCATCAAGTCCCAGGGTTTGTAGTAGAATGAAGTGTTTGCAAAGTAATGGAGAGTTCAATAAAGAGACAGATAAGAAGTAGTAAATGGAAATACTCGTGAACAAGTCTGGCTCTTCACGATATGTCAAGCAGGAGGGTCACTGGGATGACCTGAGTAGGATCAGGCCACGGCAGAGGTAGATTTCAGTGGATCTGGATACAGGGGAGGTTAAGAAGGGGAAATGAAGAAGAAATCATGTCATAGCCTAGTGGAAGCTTTCTTTAGGTGGGCTAGCAAGCTCACATTCAGATAGAAGCTCACATTCAGATGAACAGAGCCAGAGCCAGAAGATACAAGAGGAAAGAGGAACCATACAAGTGATGAGAGAGAATGGGATCTACAGCACGAGGAGAACTTAAGTCAATAGAGAGACGAAGAGGCATCAAAGTCCTTTTCAGGGCACTGGTGTAGATCTAACCCCTGCCCATCTCTCTAGGGCAGACGTGGGACTAGATATGAGAATTCACTCAAGGAGGCTGAAGTAATAAAATAAGTGGGAGTTATAAAGATTTGACAGGGAAATAAATAATCTCTGAGGCAACACAGCAGTGAGGTTACACACACAGACGATGGAGAAAAGCTGACTTGGGCTCCAGTGTGTGTGTGTGTATGTTTTGTCTTCTTCTGCTCTTTTTTTTCCAGTAAGTCTTTTCCAGTAATACACTCTTCCTCCTGATCTTCAAGACTAATAATTCCATAACTGCCTAAGTATAAATGGAATTAAGTAGCATAGTTTATTAGAAAGTAACCTTATCATTATTTCTCCTGTCTCTATACACATACATATATATGTGTATATATATATATATTATATATATATGTGTGTGTGTGTGTGTGTGTGTGTGTGTGTGTGTGTGTGTGTATAATTTATTTTTTTCTAAGGAAAAACACTAAGTTCTGGAATATGTAGTCAGGACTGGTGCCTATTTCTTTTTATGTCTACAATCAGCCAAAGTTTAAAATGAATGGCTTTCCTGATTAACATCACTTAGGAACTGCTAATTGAGATAAAGAACAAAAGTCCTCACAGCATATATTTTTCCAGTAACCAGATGGTTGAAGATAGAATTTGGTAAGTTGAGAATATAAAGGGAGACAATAGGCAAAAACTTAGCTGTGGGGGGACAGGAAAACCTAAATATGCAATTACATTTATTTGGGAGGGGGAAACAAGAGAATTTATATAATGTAAAGAGACTTTTAAAAAATTAATACAAGCACTGAATGAACTTATTTCTAATAAAATATAGTAAATTCTTCAGATTTGACCTTTGAAAGTGCACAGCAGGTGGAGAATCTTGTTAATGGAAGATACCTCCAAATATTAAGGTGATGAACAAGACTGGCTAGGACTTCAGAGATATAGCAGTTAAAATAGGCATTAGCTTTAGCATGCTGGCCCACTTTTTTTTTTTTAAATAAACATGTTGATTTTCCCTACTGACACATGAAAAGTGAAATAGTTACAGTGTTAACTGGAAGTTTGAAGGTATTGAGGCAGGCAAGACATAGTCATTTCAATTCCTGCTCCTAGCCTCAGTAGTACTGTAAAGGCTGGTCCACAGCCCCAGTGTAATTCAGAATCTGTCCCAATGTTTCAGTGACAAAATATCACTGTTTACTCTAGCACCTGATTTGAGCTGAGTACAATATAACATTTGTTGCACTAATATCTTGTACACCAAGTCTTTTGGCTATTATTTCCTAAATATTCCTTAACTCTCATATCTAGTGCTATCTCTCAGTCGTCTGTCATCAAGTTCTGCCTGGCTTATGGTGGCCAATCCACCTGCCACCTGCCACATAACCTCTTCCATCTGTTCCAAAATGTGATCATGGCCCTCCTGTACTTAAGACCTTGAAATTGGCTTCTCTATGCTATAAGAACAAGTGAAAAATCCTTTATACACCTTAGTCTGTTGGAATCCATGTGTCAAACTGCACTTGGCTTTTCTTGCTTTGTTTTCTCTCCTCCAGGATCAAGGACCATTTTTCCATCTCTAGAATCCTTTGAATTGCTCTCAGATTAAAAAGAAAGCAGCACCTTATTGTATTACAGTTCTTGGTGTTAGAAGTCTTCAGCTCAATATGTTGATGAAGTTTGTTTCTTCAGAAGGCTGCAAGGGAGAATGCTACAGCCTCATTCCAGGTTTCTTGGTACGTTGGTGGTCATTGTTGGTGTCCCCTGGCTTATGCAGCATCACCCAGATCTCTGTTTTTATTTTCACATGGCATTCTCCTTGTGAACATGTCTGCTGCCAAATGTAGCCTTTTGTAAGTAAGGATACTAATCGCATCAGATTAATATTGAGAATGACTTCTTATCTATTCATAGATACATCTATGTTTTCCACATCAGATCACAGTGTGAGGTACTGGGGGGTTTGAACTTCAATACATAAATTTGGTGTGAAGATGGAAACACAATTCAATGTTTAGTGTCTCCTTACATCACCTCCCTGGGCCTTTTGCATCTGTATAATAGAATTAAGGGAAGATTTTGTGTGATGGCTTTTTCTCTATCCCATGAATCTCAATGTTCCTTCATGGCAGGGATCTCATGTGTATTGTGTGTCACTGATTCTCCAACTAAGGTTTTTGAATGAATAAAAGAAAATCAATACGCATTTTTTAAAACCAACATTCACATTTTTATCTATCTGAGGAAAAAAAATTTCACAACCAACAGTTTATCATTTAGACCGAAGTTTCTGTCCTGTTAGATAGCCCCACATGAATTTTGTGGGAAGGAGGCACCAAGACCACTTCCACATATCTGACAAAAGAAACAGGTTGCTAGGCCATGCACATTGGAAGTAGCAGAGCTAGAACACAGTAGCAGACCCTGTGACTTCAAATCTGCAATTCTTTCTCCACAGCACTCGGCCAAATGAGATGACAGGTTATTATGCAATTAGCAGACTAGTTAATTGCTATGATCTTGCCCTCAAACCTTCTAGATCAGAACCCAAGACTTAAAATATCTGTTTGGGTATTGCCCGTTGGTTTTACATCCAATGGAGTAGAATAGGCCAGCAGAGTGACCACTGAGTGGCTTGATAGAGGAGAAATGACTGGGCAGATCCTGTGCTATCATGTATTTTCTTTGAGACACCTCTAGGAGCATCATTACAATGTGCTATTCTACTTAGGAAAGAAAGCTAACACTTCATCAGAGACTGGGAAAAAATCCCCCAGGAGCTGAGCTAGGATGAGAATGCAAGACAGAGCTGCATGGGGCCAGAGCAGCTAGATATGCTTGAGCAAAGAACAAAGGCCTCAATAATACTGAAAATTTCCAGAATGTCATTTTATCATTCGATTTCAAAATGAAGGAAAGCCTTCAGGGCTGTCAGCCATATGTCACAGTCAGGCCCTGATAAACATAATGAAAGTTCACAGTATGCTGGAGCCTCTGGAGAGCTCCTGGCCACTCTATGCCTCTGATTTTGATACACATAAGAGTGCAGGGCTGGGATGGTGGTTCAGTGGTAGAGCGCTTGCCTTGCATACATGAGGCCCTGGGTTCGATTCCTCAGTACCACATAAGCAGAAAAAGCCAGAAGCCTAGCCTTAGCTGAAGAGCTGAGGGACAGTGCCCAGGCCCAGAATTCAGCCCAACAACAACAACAAAAGAGTGTGGGCTGCAGAATCCTCAGAGCTGACAACTTAACCAACTTAGGTGTACTTGAGTATCAGACGTGTCTTTCAGAGAAGGGGAAAAAACAGCACCTAAACCTACTGGCTGACTTGTAGGCTGAAGAATGTCAGACTTTGGTTTTGATTTTTCTTAAGAAAGGACCACACTTAGCATTTGATAGAATTCACTTTGTTGATAAAAATAACATTGAGTGATTCTCCTCCCTCCCCCAAACATTGTACAGTGGAATATAATTAAGTTTTAGCTTATGTCTGAAAAAATTCTCATTATCGTTAAATAACTTATAAAAAAAAAGCACTTACGATCCATTCATCTACTGAGGGGCATCTGAAGAAAATGTGGTATATACATGCAATGGATTTGTATTCTTCCATAGAAAGAATGGCATCACCCAATTTGCTAGGAAATGGAAAGACTTGGAAAAAATCATATTAAGTGAAGTAAGCCAGGCCTAAAGAAACATAGGTCCCATGGTTTCCCTTTTTGCAATAACTAGTATATGTCTAGGATAAGCAGAAAAGGTCAAAACCTATGTACATATGACCATGTAAGATGATGCTAAGTGAAATGAACTCTAAGTTAGGGTCACAAGAAGTTTAATCTTTGTTTGCTGTTGTTTTTAATGTACTTTTATTTATTTTTTATTAATAAGTTTTTTAAATTGTGAAAATACTGTACAGAGGGGTTACAATTACATGAGCAAGGTTTTAATGTACTTTTAATGTACTATGTGATTTTTTTGTTTCTTTTGTATGTTTTTCCCCCATAGTATAACCTTGTTTGCACTGTATTTGATTCTGCTGCCCTGAATCTTGTATATACATTTTTCTAATTTGGAGAGGGGAAGGGAAATAACAAAAAGCTGAAATAAGGATTCAGGTTGACCTACTGTAACAATGAGATGTACAAGACACTATATTGAAAACAAACTTTGTAACTTTGGGGCGGGGGTGGAAGGAGGAAGGAGTTGGGGAGGTGGGGAGGGAAAGGATGGTAGGGAAAAAACAAATGAGGGGGTAACCATGCTTGATAGGAAACGTATTCATTATCTTACTCATGTAATTGTAACCCCTCTGTACAGTATCTTTACAATAAAAATATATAAAAAAGCACCTATGAATAATGGAAGGTTTCACATTTCCAGAAACATCACTGATATTTAAAGGTGAGTAGGATTTCAACTATGAGGAGCCTTCTGTCACCTGCACAGGACCAACAGGGTGTTTCCTTCCATCAATAAGACACAGCCGCAGACTAGATGCGGTTTGCTTTTCTGAAGCTCTGTTGTTGCTCTGGGCTCATGCTCACCTGGAATTATATGGATCTAGTTTCTGTTTTTGTTTTGTTTTGTTTTGTTTTTTTTTTGCCAAATGCCATTAACAAGTTAAGAACCATGCTGTACAGCCAAAGCCAGCAGATTCTAGGCTCACAGGCTCCTCTCTGCAGCTGGTACCCTGCCGTAGCCTGAACTTGGTGCTTCATCACAGCGACATTTTGTGCCTCCTCCGTCCTCATCTACCTCCCACATGAAGGGGAACCAGAACATTATCTCCCTTCTGTTATGGATGAAGGTCATACTGTGTTTCTAGCTGCTGCTCCTGCTGACTGGGCTGCTCTGACTAATGATGACTAATGTTCTACAGAGGCGCGTGGAGACGCTCTGCCGCTACCCTTTTAATGAGCTGAGGGTTCACGTCCAAGTCCCTATTTTCTCACTTTGCCCTTATTCCCCTGTGGTCCTCTTCACTCTTGTGGGTTCAGTTCCTGTCTGCGATGAGGATAATTTGTAGTGTTGTCTTTCTAATCGTGACCTCTACTACTCACTTAGATGCCGCAGCCCCAAGTGTCCCTCGCTTCTCACTCAATAATTCACTCACCCAACCATTAACTTATTCATCATTAAATGAATATTTATTACACGGCTCCTGCAGGTCAAGCATGGTCTATCTGGAAAGCTTTATTAGGACAAAGTTAATACATTATTTGTTGGATTTGCTGCACCTGTCCTCATTCCCTTCCTTCTCTAATGGATGCATACTACCTGGACGAACTATATTGATCCTGAGGATTTTCCTTCTAGTTGTAATCTTAGCTACTCAGGAGACTGAGCTATGAGGATCAAGATACAAAGCCAGCCTGGGCAGGTAAATCTGTGAGATTCTTATTTCCAGGTGACCATCAAAAAGCCAGAAGTGGAACTTTGGCTCAAGTGGTAAGGCACCAGCCTAGAGTAGAAAAGCAAAGGGTTAGTGCCCAGGTTCTAAGTTCAAATCCTGGTACACACACACACACACACACACACACACACACACACACACCACAGAGAAATATTCCTACTATCTTTATAAGTCATCCCCATTCTTTTCCTGAGGTCAAATCCAAGTGCATTGGCTACATCTACATTGACTGCTCTATAGATGCCACGAAGTCATGTCTGATAATGAATGTACTCTCTAAAATCTATTTCATCTTCATTTATTCATTCATTTACAAAGGGCTTTAGCAACCCTGGTCTTCCAACTGAGCTACCTGGAGTTTACCTTAAATCTGTCCTCTGCCCACCTGCACACTTTATCAGCTTGATAGATTTTTCCCCCTCTGATATTTTCTTTAAGAACTCTCCTCTCCAACCTTCTTTCTGCTGTTTGATTCAGAACCCCCTAACTTCTTGCCTATGCTACTGTAAATGCTTTCACCAGCAGCTCCTTACTTTCATCGATTCTCGTTTCTTCTGCCTTTTCTTTCTGTGGCTGCTAGGGAAATCTTGACTTTCACTACAAAATCTATCCTCAAGACACTCCTCTTTTCCACCAACGACTCCCTTGGGTTTACATTCCCAAGATAGGTCTGATAATGCCATTAATTTTCCTTCCTCATCTATTCTGGTCTCTTCCACATCTTTTTCCATCAGAATGATGGCTCTCTACATGGCCTGTCTTTAGCCCTCCTCCACATGTTATCCAATTTCCCCCTTGATACAGGAAGCACCAGTTTGCCCCGACAACTCATTCTCACCATGTGAAACTCATGAAAGGGTTTCAAACTCTCAAATTAGGTTGTGAGGGCTCAGAACTGTTTAGGCAGCTATGCAAAATTGTGTAGACTGAAAGAGACTTAGCATGATGCAGTGAGAATCATATAATGGTCAAAATCATGACTGGAAGGTGAAATAACAATATTGTACAGATGGATTTGCTCTGTTTTATGTGATTGGGGGGGGGAGAGGGAGAGGAGTTGTAGAGAGATGGGAGGACCATGTCTTGAGGCCAGGTCAGGTAAAAAAGATAGAGAGACCTACCTCAAAAGATAAGCTGGGCGTGCACATCTATAATCCTATCTAGGTGAGAGATTGAGATAAGAAGGGCTCAGTCTGGAGGCTGGCCCCAGGGGGGAAAATGTGACACTGTATCGAAAAAGAAGAAAAGAAATAAGACCTTGAGTATAAGTAAGTAGGTAAGTAAGCAAATGAAACCATAAAATGAAATAAAGAATATATTACAAAAGATTTAAAGGGAACATTAAAGCCAAGGTCAATTTGAGTTAAAAAATGGAGATTTCAGGAAATTCACAGTGTTAATATTATTCATGTTCTTTCAGAAGATGTGTACAATAGAATACGATTATAAATGACAACAGATATAAATTTAATTATATACACACACACACACACACACACACACACACACACACACACACACACACACACACACATATTTTTTGTGCCAGTCCCGGGGCTTTTATACTCAGGCTACTGCTCTAGTTTTTGGTGATTAATTGGAGGTAAGAGTCACACAGTCTTTCCTGCCCAGGCACTTCTGCCTCCTGAGCAGCTAGGATTACAGGTGTGAGCAACCGACACCCAGTAGTAAATTTAAAATATTACATAAGCATATCATAGTTCTTTCAAAAGTCCTGGCCCATGTTTGGTATATGTATTCTCTGTCCTCTGACATTAGTGTATTTACCTGAAACCTGCCCAAATCCTGGACCTTCTAAGTCAAATATACCACGTTTTCAGGGATGGGAAAAAAGAGAAGTTTATTTTCTTTTCTCCTTAGTAGCTGTTGCACTCTTGTACACAATCTATCAGTAAGTTTTCTAGCTTGCTAGCTTCAGTAGGTTTATGGGAAGAATAAAGTGAAACAAGGTGAAATGGAAAGCTACAAATAAGTCACATTTCTTGAGTTCTTTCTCTATTGAGCATTTTATGCTATGCTGTTTGATCTTTACAAACATCCCGAGAGATAGATTCTTTTGCTACTTCACAAATGAAGTGACTGAAGATTTAGAGAGACGAAAGTTACTTACCCTCAGTCACATACTGGTGGCAAAGCTGGAATTTTAAACCTAATTTTAACCCAATATGCCTTATATCCCTGGTGGCTTTTTGAGACAGGATCTCACTATGTAAACTTGGCTGGCCTTGAACTCATGATCCTCACTGAGCCTCTTGAGTGCTAGGATTAAAGTCCTTCACTACCATGTCTGGCTGAACACTCTTAACTACTGTTTCTTTTATTGCCTGAAACACAATATTGTTCAACATGACCAAGGTGACATTCTGCCTGTCGCATCTGTGATTGCCAAAGGAAACCCACAGTGATGTGATATGTGTGAGCCTTAGCTTTGCTGCTGGTGCTTCTTAATCTGTGGGCTTCATTGTGCTGCAGGAAACTTTATGAGCAACAGAGAAATGGAAGAAAGGAGAGTTTCCTTAGATGAAATCCCCCAAGTATAGCTACTCCTTATGCTGTAAGAAAACCCAAATAACACAGAATGAAATGTGTTTTCAATTAAGAAGCAAACATCAAACTAAACCCATAAAACTTACTCAGAGCTAAAGGAAATAGGAGAAATAGAAGACAAGTCTACCTCAGTGGAACAGAGCTCAGGGAAAATACTTGAAAACCAGACAACAGTCAGCCTTTTTGTGGAAGAAGGGACCCTTTCTGCTTCCTTCTCTGGCAGCTGCACAGCAATTCATGGATCCAGAGGTGTCATACGGAGTATCTTTTAAATCTCTTTGCATTTGTGGGTATTTTTTCCCCCATTACACTGTTCTTTTAAGGGAGATCAGAAAGACTCCATGTTTCCTACTCTGTTTATTTTGTTTCTTTTATTTTCTTAAAATGGTTTTCCATTTTCAAGAGCTTTGTGCATTTAAAAACATGCCCTTTCAAATCTGACCTGTAAGTTTGAAGAACCATCAAGTCTCATGTTTTATGTTGTTTTGTTTTTGTTTTTAGTTAGGTCTGAGATTTCTGGAACTAGAAACTGTCTTCTAAAAGCACTTCTAAAGAAGAAAGTCATAGTCTTTCCATTTCCTTGATGTATATATACCACATTTTCTTGAACCATTGATCCCAGAAAAAAAAAATATTAAGTGATGGAAGCCAGAACCAAGGAAACATAGGTTGCGTGGTTTCCCTCATTTGTGGTAACTAGCATGTGCCTACAAATCTACCAGTAAACACTCCGGATGGTAAAAGAAAAAAATACATTGGGACATGATAAATTATACATTCACACAGAGTGAGACCAAAGGAGGCTATTCTTAGGAGACAATAGCTATGTGCATCTGACCATATGAAATGATATTTATTGAAATGAACTCCAGGAGGTGGAAGTGAGTTTTTTGTTGTTGTTGTTCTTGCCATTTTTGTTTTCATTTCCTTTTGTCTTTTATCGTTCACTTATCTGTCTTTGAGAGGGTAAGGGACACACAGAAATACAGGAACAAAAGGTGAGCAAATACAGCAGTGGTACTCACTAGATACTCTTTTGAAAATGAACAATACAAATTGTGGGTGGGGACAAGAAGGAAAAACTGGGAGAGAGTGAGGGAAGGGGAGCATTGTTTTGGGGTCTAGTCAAGGGGCCTGAACTTTAACTGTAACTCCTGTGTATACCACCTTTACAATAAAAATAAATTAAAAAATAAAATTTAAAAATACCACTAACTCCAAAAAAGAAGAAATTCACAAATAATAATAGTAATCCAATGCAGAGGAGAGGTTACTTCTTCAAAACTTCTGAGACTTTAAAAAAGTGTCAAGTTATGAATAAGCCTGTGAAATAATCCATAATTATCATTTAAAATGTTATGAAGGAACTAATGAGAAAATTTACTTCACCAAAACTATTTAATGTGAATGCTACTAGTTTCTTCTATAATTTTTGATATTTTATGTTGCCCTTTATTTTTTTCTATTATAATGAAAATGGGGAGATTTATGGCACCCAAAGCAATAGAAACTCAGAATAGAATTGTGCCTTTCTGAGTCTCAAACTGTAAAGGGACTAGGTGACTACAAAATAATGCCATTCCATTCATCATTAGTATTAAGGCTATGCTTATGAAGCTACTGCTTTTTTCTAGGCACTAGGATACTTTTCAAATAAAATTGCTCCCACATCTTTTACACTTATGACTCAGTACAAAATTCATTTGCAGAAGCAATTGGTCTAAACATTTATCTTCCCTTGGACTAAAATCATGTAAAGTCCCTGACTACCTGCATCAAAGGAAGGCATTATGGTCACAGTTCTTCATTCTCACTTACTACAGAGGACACCAATTTTTATTTGCATATTTAGAAGAATTTGTTCGGTTTGCATATTGTATATTTGGATTGATCTGTTTCAGCTGGTGGTGGGGATACAGGAGTAAGGAACAGTTTAGAGTTTGTGCAGAAACAGAATAAAATATTATCCTTTCTTTGGAAGAGTTGAAAAAACAAAGGTTTTACCAATGAATGAATGACTTCTAAGGTGAATTAGTAGGTTGGGTAGGCTTGATAGAGATGTGTACTCATTTTCTTCATAATCATTTATATTTTAGACTGAGTCCTAAATACTTCGCTAAACACGCAACTTTACTTTGTGTTATCTTAGTTTTTTCATTGCTGAGAATCCAATCGATAGACTAATATGTGCTCGCCAATCAATAACACAGGTTTTCCATTGTGCTACATTTCAAGAGTCTCAATTCCTAAAAAGAAAAAGCCTCATTCTAAGTTTTCATTCAAAGCAGGGCATTAGTGGCTCATACCTGTAACCCTAACTACTCAGGAGACTGAGATCTGAGGAACTCAATTGTAAGTCAGCCTGAGTAGAAAAGTCCATTAAACTTTTATCATTAATTAACCACCAAAAAGCCAGAAGAGATGTGGCTCAAGTGGTAGAGCTCCAGTCTTGAGCAAAAAAGCTCAAGATCAGCATTCAGGCCCTGAGTTCAAGCCTCAGGACCAACACCAACCAACCAACCAAGGAATAACAACAACAAAAATCCCTCAAATTTTTGTTCCACCATATGGACAAGATTGCCTTTTAGCCTATCATTAGCAGCACTACATCTCTATCCTCATCAAAGGAACCAATCATGATGACTGTCTAGTGATATCCTACAGTCTTTGTATTCTTGCTGCAATTCTTTGAGTTTCATACTTTCCTTATTCCGTTCCAAGTCTAGCTGGATTGCAGTTAAACTTATGATTGTGAATAAAAACTAAAGACAACACAATAAGCTCATGTAAATATGTGTGTGTGCTTATTCCTTATAGGCTTATAAACACAGCCTCAACTAAAATATGGCAAACTAAATTTCACTGGATGTTTGCTCATGGCTATGGAGGCACAGAACTGAATCTGCTATAAATCAGGTGTAAATGCCAATAATTATAGGTCTTGCAAATGAATAATTAAGTGCATAGTCTTAAGGTCAGACTTGAGTTTGATTATAGATATTTTGAGGGACATTATATTAAAAAGATACTCTAAGAGAATTTTAGAGCAAAAAATCTAAGGATTCCATCCCTCTGTGAAACTTTGATGCTTTTATTCTTTTCTTATATAGTTAGTATAAAAAGGAGCTGTGAAAGTATAACTCCCTGAATATTCATTTAAAAATAAAAATAGACTGCTTAGATATTTTTTCCCTTTTTCAGAACCTGGTTCCACATTGTTGTCAGAGTTTACTTTATAGAGTTTATCATGTGTTGATGAAACAAGGACATTGTTTGTTGCTTCCCATAAGGATTTGTCTTCACTCTTGCTGGACACTCAAGGACGTATGGGATCTGACCCAACTTTGTCTCTGATGGCTTCTATATGTGAGCCTTTGGTGAAGGTCTGAGGCCTCCTCCTCCCCAAGCCCTTCAATTTTACAAAGCTATTCAATGTGGGAAGTCTACCTTTTCAATGAAATGATGTGCTTTATGTTCCTGTTTATGTTGTGAGTAGAGCCTGGGTAATTCTCCCTCCATCTCCAACCTGTCAGCCTTGACCTCATCCCACCAAACACATCTGTCTCCTAGACAAGGTGGACAACCCCCCCCCCCACGCCCCTGCCCAGAGAACCAACATTTTACTCAGATTATTTCTCAAAACCTTAAAGAAGAAGCAAGATCAGTCATTGTAAAAACCGAGATTACCGACTAGGAACTTTTTATTTCTGGACATAGCCCCGAGAGTAAATATTTTAGGCTGCTTGGTCTCTGTTACAGTCACAGGTTCTATCATCCTAGTGTGACAGAAACACAGAGACTACTAAAATGACTCACTGTCACTGTGTGCCAATAAACTTGAGTGGATATCAAGATTTGAATTTCATTTAATTTTTCACGTTGCAAAATAGCATTCTTCTTTTGATATTTTAAAATGTAAAAACTACCCTTTCTTCAAGTCAGACAAAACAAAACAAACAAAACAATAAAACCAAGATGAAGAAAGTAAAAGGGGGACTAGGGAGGTAGAAGTGGCAGGAATTAAGGGAAGAGGAAGAGGAAGAAAAGTAAAAGTGGGGGTGAATTTATCAAATTACATTATATGCATTTATAGAAACATTGCAATGAAACCCCTTTATATCACAGTAAAATGAAGTGCAATTTAATATATACAAATAAAACATTAAGGAAAGAAGCCAAAGCTTCCTTGGACTGAATCTGGTTGGTGAATCATGGTTTATCGATCCCCTGCCTCCCATCATTGTTTCCAAACAATTTGCATGAGGCAATACCTTAAAAAAACTTGGGGTCAAGAATTTAGAGAAAATGTAAATCCTGGATCTAGGGAAGTAGACTTTCTGAAGACACTACCAACGAATAGCAATGGCTCATCAAGTGTAGGGTGACTCTGTTGCTCTAGTCTTTTGAGTTAGTGTTTGGGAACCAGTGAGCATTGTCCTAGCGGGAAGGAACAATGACAGAAAAGTTTCCCTAGGACACTTTTTATATGCCACACAGCCTAAAAGGGGAGAGATCTGTAGCAAAAATGTGATTCTAAATCACTATGGTGGGATTTCTATGGATGCAAAGTGTAAAACTCAGGATTTCTGAGTGACTGCATTTCAAACACCTTTTATTTAGGATATCAGAATATGTGTTAAACCTTTTTATAATCTTAGAATAGAAAAGAGATTGTTTTCATAGAGAAGGAAAGAAACCAGGCACCTTATTAAGTATAACATGTAGAAGACCAAAATGCAAATAAGAACTAACCTTTATGCCTCTGCCCAATATGAAAATCCCTGCAGCTGAGCCTTTGTTATCTATCCACAGATAATTCAGCAGAAAGGATTTCTTTCATTATGGGCTACACAGTTCTGAAGGGCAGTTATAATATCTTTCTTGTATGTTCTCCTTTGCACAATAAAATGGATTAATATATAAAGCATCAACTTTCAAGAAGGAGAAGGACCCTCTGGAATGCTGTGCCCACAGGGACATTTTGGATAATGTAAATCAACGGAGGCTGGAAGATGACTATACCTGAATAGAACAGTAGTTTATGACCTACAGAAAGGAGTAGGGGAGGAAATTGGGATAGCTTGAAAGCTCCTCTATCTGGGGCTCTGCTATAACTGTGAACCTAGTCAATATTATTGAGCATCCTCATTGCATTGAGTACCAGGCCAAGAGCTCTATATAGGTTTTCTTGTTTGGTCCTCACAACAAGAATGGGAATAGCTGTTTTACAGCTAAGAACACTTGAGGCTTGGCTAGCTGAAGGAATGTGTCAAAGATCTCATAGGTCAGGGAAGGACTGAGCTGTGCTCCCAAGAATTCTACTGGATTCCCTGCCTCCCCACCCATACTATGCCAATGGAATACAAGCACACTGGGCTAGGTTTTCTTTCATTCTAACTGAAGAAGAAACAAATGACTGGGTTCTGAATAGACTCTGGAAAAGTGGGCTGAATTTCATGTCAAAAAAGAAAAAAAAAAGCCAATGCTTTGCTATGGCATTGTGCTAGGTCCAGCCAGGACACTGAGCACTGCCAAGAAAGAGCTGTGATGTTTTTGCATTGTCAGTGATGCTGGTTTGGAAAACTGTGTACCAGTTCATAATGACAGAAGGGGCTCTAGACATAAACCTATTTTAGAATGACCTCCAGCTGAGCAGAGGATCATAAATATCAGCGACTATGACTTTATTAGAGAGAGCACCTGGATGCTGCCAGAAGTGGCTAAAGATGGCTGATGAAATCTGAGATACCAGACACACCCAGATTTAGAGAATACCTAAACATTCTTGGCCAAGAATCCAGCCATAGCTAATGAGCAGGTATAAGAAAAAAACATACTCAGAACATGCCCTTGTTTAATATGCCCAAATTAACTGCGAGTGAACTGCATATATTTGAATCAACACATTCTCTTTTTTTTGTCCTTATTAATTTCTCAAGTTAAAGAACGCCTTCAAGTATAGCTCAGGGGAATAGCAGTGGAACTAATTAGACCAAACATTGTGTGTCTCATCATGCTTGATGAGCTAGAGAAGATGAGCTCTCCCAAACACTCAAGAGCACAATTTGAATTACATTAAAGCACTTCCCGACATTCTGGAAGTACAGTACAATGCTACTCTTACAACAGGTCAATAAGAATGGATAATTTGAGCTGTGTGTGGTACGTAGTTCTTTTAATAACATAACATAGTTTTAAAAGGCATGAACCATAAGCACAGTTTCTGGTCACTTTTTTAGGAACATGGTTTCATTTCTTTGTTAGAATCACGCTGCTTATATATTTTAGAAAAGGTACACATAAGTTTAAAAAATCTTGTGTGAATTTTTTCAGTGAAGATGTAGTTGGTATTATAAGCAGGTTTTTGTGTTATGAGTGTGAAGTAAAGTTTCTATTTTCCATCCATCAGCCTGATATTTTATTATAATCAATTGTTTCTCAAGCGTGTGAAGGAGTAAATTTGCATTCTAGGTTCTCAGGCAAGAATATAAAGAGGGACTGCTTATTCATTGAGACTGCCAGGGAACAGATTGGATAATTCATTCTTCTGAGGCCAAAAGGGATTGGGTGAGAGGTCTCTGTTTCCTTATTCTGATGCCAGGTCAGATTGCAGGCATCTCTTGGTTTTGGTTTAAACCCTGGAAGCATGCCTTTCATTCCTTGTGACTGGCTCCCTACAAGTTTACTAGTTCAGCATTTTCTCTATGTCTTCTCTGCACTGTTCTCAAAGTGTTAATATACATGTCGCAAATGGGTCCTTAAATGGTTTTCATAATTTTGAGACATTTGCTTTCTTAGGAGTGTTAGGGAAAATCTTTATTAATTTGAGTCTAAATATCTTCCACTAATTAGGAGAGTGCTGTCACTGTTGCCAGGATTAACCATTCAACAGAGCAAACTGTATGTTGGAATTACGCAAAATGTCATGAGATGTATGAACCACACGGAAAATGGTGGAATTCAGATTAGGGCTCAGTAGGTTTGAGAGGGGGACAATGAAGATGGTAGACCACAGCTTGGGCACAGAGACACTGCCAAGTTAACCAGATGGCTCAGAAGCAAGCCCTGCCAGGATCAGAAGAGAAGGTATGTGGAGGCTTGAAGAACAGAGAAGTTCCCTGACTGTAGGAAAGAGCCAGAATATTCCCAAGTGCAGATACTTCTTGGAATTTTGGACAGGATCTTTTTGGGGTGTATGCATGCTCCCCAAACCAGGGTAATTTACTATTCCCAGTCTTTGGAATTCAAAACCAGTAAGAAATTAGGCATTATATCCATTACTAAAAAAAAAAAAAGCAGCCTCATAGAAAGACAGCCTCTTCAGTAAATGGTACTGGCAAAATTGATCAATCACTTGTAGAAAACTAAAGCTAGATCCTTATATATCACCCTGCACCAGAATCAACTCCAAATGGATCAAAGACCTCAAAGTCAAAGCAGACACTCTTAAAACATTACAGGATGGAATAGGAGAAACTCTAGGTCTCCTTGGCATGGGCGAAATTTTCTTAAAAGAGACTCAGAAACACAACAAATCAAAGAAGGTTTGGACAAATGGGATTGCATGAAATTGCAGAGCTTCTGCATGGCAAAGGACATAGCTAGCAAGATCAATAGAAAGCCCACTGATTGGGAGAAGATTTTCACTAGCCATACAATGAACAAGGGTCTCATATATAAATATACCTGGAACTCAAAAAATTAAATCTCCCAACAACAAGTCCTCAAAGAAACAACTGTCCAATAAATAAATGGGCTAAAGACTTAAAGAGAAACTTCTCTGAAGAGGAAAGGATGGCCAATAGACACATGAAGAAATGCTCAACCTCCTTAGCCATAAAAGAAATGCAAATCAAAACAACATTGAGATACCACCTCACCCCAGTTAGAATGGCTATAATCAAGAACTCTAATAATAACAGATGCTGGAGGGGATGTGGACAGAAGGGAACCTTACTGCATTGTTGGTGGGAGTGTAAACTTGCTCAACCACTTTGGAAAGCAGTATGGAGGTTCCTCAAAAGACTCCACATAGAGTTCCCCTATGACCCAGCAATCCTTCTTTTGGGCATTTACCCAAATGATCACAAACAAGACCAAGCTACAAGCACAACTATGCTTATTGCAGCATTATTTACCATAGCTAAGATATGAATGGATCAAGAAAATGTGGTATATATACACAATGGAATTCTATGCCTCCATCAGAAAGAATGACATTGCCCCATTTGTTAGGAAATTGAAAGGCTTGGAGAAAATTATATTAAGTGAAGTAAGCCAGGCCCAAAGAAACTTAGGTCCCATGGTTTCCCTTATTTGCAATAACTAGTATATGTCTGAGACAAACAGAAAAGGTCAGATAAGTTGATGTTAAGCGAAATGAACCCAAAGATAAGGACTCAAATATTTTTTCTTTCTTACTATTGTGTCTAACATATTTATAAGATTTTTTTGTTGCTTTGTATGTCCCTCCCCCACGGTATAACCCCTGTTTTCACTGTATTTGATGTTGGTATAATTTGTGGAGGGGAAGGGAAAAAACAAATTGTTTAAATAGGGATACCGGGGGACCCATTGCAACAATGAGATGTGCAAGATGTGATGTCGAAAATGAACTTTACAACTTTGGCACGGGAGGGGGAAGCAGGGGAGGAGGGAGAGATGGGAAGGGATGGGAAGAGGAAACAAAGGAGGAGGCAACAATGCTTGATAAGAAATGCACTCATTACCTTGCCCATGTAATTGTAACCCCTCTGTACGATATTTTCATAATAAAAAAGCAGCCTCAATAGTAATGATTGAACTTAAAATGACAGCTAATAATCAGAGTCTTCTTTTTTTATTTCAATAGGTAAGGACCATACTACTTTATGGTGTCTCTAAAGCTTATTGGACAAATATGGTGACTTCCCACTGTAATGTCAAATTGTTTCCCTCAAGTTTGTGAAGTAATAATGACAAGATCTCCTCTTCTTTGCTCCCTGCCAGGTATCATAATTTCTTCTTTCTCTTCCATGATCCGTCCCCTTTGTCAGACACAAAACAATATGAAGGCTAAGAGGTGCTAGTAACTTGAATGTATTGGGAAACCAGGATGTGGAAGTCCGGCTATTGATAAGCCTCTTGTGAGCCTGTGAAATTCTTACATTCTTACAGTTGCACTTTTTTTTTTTGGTCATTTCTGGAGTATGAACTCAGGGCCTCAAGATGACACTCTTCCAGCCTACATTTTGTTGGCCATATTTGGACATGGAATCTTGAGGACTCTTCTGACTGGGTTGATTCTGAACTGCACTCCTCTAGGGTTCAGCCTCTTAAGTAGTAAGGATTGAAGGTATGAGCTATAAACACTTGGTTATAATTTTTTAATGGAATATTATTTCAAAATCTAATTTTGAAGTTCTCTTTCTATAATACAACCTTCAAGTGACACTTTACAGTTACAAATATATATTTGGCACTGTGTATTTTTCAGCCTTAAATCATTGAATCTGTTGAAAGAGAATCCACATAGCAGGAAAAGGGAATCAAACAAAAGGAAAGCTAAAGAAATCGTGTGTATGTGCGTGTGCGTGTGTGTGTGTGTGTGTGTGTGTGTGTGCGCACACGCGCGTGCCAGTCCTGGGGTTTGAACTCATTCAGGGCTTGGGCTCTGTCTTGAGAATTTTTTTTTGCTTAAGGTTAGTGCTCTACCACATAAACCACAGCTCTACTTCTCACTTTTTGGTGATTAACTGGAGATAAAAGCATTACAAGTCTTTCCTGTCCAGGTTGGCACTGCAGTCCTTAGATCTGAGACTCCTAAGTAGCTAGGATTATAGGCATAAGCCACTAGTGCCTGGCTAGAACTCATATATTTTTAAGGTATATTTCTGGAAAAGATAAAGTTTTCGTCAAAATCAGCAAGAAAATGCATGCATTTAATAGGCTTTTCTTACAGAAGTAGATAACCAAATACCATTTGCTAAATCTGTAAAGAAGTACAAATTTTACAATGTAATATTACTCACATCTTTTGATGAAAGGAGAAAGGAGAATACTTGATTTAGACACAAATGTGAAAAGTAAAGCACACACTTCTGGCCAAGTATCCATATTTAGAGCTGTGTTATGGTTAGGCTAATAGCATAGCTGTGTCACTTAAGGACACTATATTGAATTCATTCATGTTTTACAAAGTATGAGAAAGGATGTTTAGAACAGTACATTGTCCTCTTAAGTATACCAGGTATATCAATGATGAGTGGGAAATGAGTGGAATCCCTCTGGATAGCACTCCAGGTAGACTTTATTAAGAGCTAGGCATTTCCTGTCTGGAAGGCATTCTTTGTCCTTGTGAATTCTCCTGACACATTCTGGAGGGGAATAATGGCAATACAGAAGGCAGAAGTTCTTGCTCCATGAATTTTGACCTGAAGAAAGAGAAGGATTATTATAGGACTTCCTAGGGGACACACAGAGACTTCTAGGAATAAATGACATCTGAGTTGAATTTACAAGGATAAATAAAACTTAAAAGAGAAGGAATTTGGGGGTAAGAAGAAATAGCTTGCAAGGACAAGAAGGTGTAACTACTAGTTTTGTGTTTAAGTGCTACAAAGGTGGGAATTCTAATGCCCTTTGCTCACTTCTGTATCAGAGAAAATTGTTTCTGAAATTTGGTAGGTGCTCTGTGAGTATTTGCAGAGTAGAAAATAAGTAAATTGGAATAAACAATTTGAGATGAGGCCAATGAGATTGGTCTGGACCAGGCCATAAAGGATTAGAATGTCAGATTAAGTCTGGCCTTTGGCCTCTGGAGACTACGGAGGACCACTGACATTTAATAAGAGTGAAAGGAAAACCAAGAAGATTTAGACCAACTAAACAGACCTTTATCAAGTATTGAAATAGAAACAGCAATAAGAGACTTCCCCATCAAGAAAAGCCCAGGACCAGATGGATTCACAGCTGAATTCTACAAGGCCTTCAAAGCACAGCTCACACCAATACTCTTCCAACTCTTCAATGGAATTGAAAGTGAATGTCCACTACCAAAGTCTTTCTATGAAGCCATCATAACCCTCATCCCCAAACCACACAGGAACTCATCAAAGAAAGAGAACTATAGACCCATTTCTTTGATGAACATCGACGCAAAACTTCTCAAAAAAATTCTGGCCAATTGACTTCAACAACTCATCAAAAAATCACTCAGTATGATCAAACAGGATTCATTTCAGGGATGCAAAGCTGGTTCAGTATACGCAAACCAATTAATATAATTAATATAATTCATCACATCAACAAGAGCAAGGATAAGAACCACATGGTTGTCTCAATAGATGCAGAAAAAGCATTTGACAAGATCCAATACTCCTTTATGATAAAAGCTCTGGAGAAACTAGGAATCCATAGAACATTCCTCAATCTAACAGAGGCTGTGTATTTCAAACCTATAGTTTGCATTATACTTAATGGCAAAAAGCTAAAGCCATTTCCTCTCAGGAATGAGGCAAGGATGTCTCCCCTCTCCACTTCAATTTAGTATTAGAATGCCTAGGTAGAGCAATGAGGCAAGATGCAAACATAAAGGGAATACAAATTAGGGAAAGATGAAGTAAAACTCTTCCTCTTGCAGATGACATGATCTTGTATTTAAAGAACCCGTTTATGGACTCCACTACCAAGTTACGCCAGCTGATTCAAAACAAATGGCAGTGTATAAAATTAACCCTCAAAAATCAATGGCTTTACTGTATGCCAATAATGAGAAGAGTGCAGCTGAAATCAGGAAAGCAACTCCTTTTGTAATAGCCCCACAAAAAATAAAATACCTAGGAGTTAACTAAAGAAGTGAAAGACCTCTATGATAAAAACTTTAAAAACCTGAAAAAGGAAATTAAAGTAGAATTAAGGAAGTGAAAAAACCTCCCATGCTCCTGGATTGGGAGAATTAACATTGTGAAAATGGCAATACTGCCAAAGGCTATCTACAAATTCAATACAATACCTATCAATATCCTAACCTCATTTTTCAATGAAATAGAAGAAGCAATCCAAAAATTCATATGGAACAATGAAAAACACAGTATAGCAAAAACAATCCTTGGCAGAAAGAACTGTGCTGCAGGAATATCAATACCAAACTTCAAAGTCTACTACAAAGCCATAGTAATCAAAATAGCTTGGTACTGGCACAAAAACAGACCTAAGGACCAATGGAATAGAACTGAAGACCCAGAAATGAACCGGCAGACCTATAACCACTTAATCTTCAATAAGGGAGCTAACAAAATAGGATGGAAAGACAGCCTCTTCAGTAAATGGTGCTGGCAAAACTGGTTAAACACCTGTAGAAAACAAAAGCTAGATCCTTATAGATCACCCTGCACCAGAATCAACTCCAAATGGATCAAAGACCTCAAAGTCAAAGCAGACCCCCTGAAAAGATTACAGGAAGAAACAGGAGAAACTCTAGGGCTCCTTGACACAGGCGAGAAATTTCTTAATGAAGACCCAGAAACACAACAAATCAAAGAAACGTTGGACAAATGGGATTGCATGAAACTGTGGAGCTTCTGCATGGCAAAGGACATAGCTAGCAAAAACAATAGAAAGCCCATGGACTGGGGGAGAAGATCTTCACTAGCCATACAACAGACAATGGTCTCATATCTAAAATATACTTAGAACTCAAAAAATTAACTCCCCCAACAACAAATCCTCAAAGATTCAATCTCCTGATTAATAAGTGGGCTAAAAACTTAAAGAGAGACTTCTCTGAAGAGGAAATATGAATGGTCAATAGACACATGAAGAAATGTTCAATTTCTCTAGCCATCAAATAAATAAAAATCAAAACAACATTGAGATTTCACCTCACCCCAGTTAGAATGGCTAAAATCAAGAAATCTAATAGCAACAGATACTGGAGGGGATGTGGCCAAAAAGGAACACTACTGTACTACTGGAAGTGTAAACTTGTTCAACCACTCTGGAAAGCAGTATGGAGGATCCTTAAAAGACTCCACTTAGAGCTCCCCTATGACCCAGCAATCCCACTTGTGGGCATTTACCCAAATGGTCACGAACAAGGCCATTCTAAAGATACCAGCACAACTATGTCTATTGCAGCATTATTCACCATATCTAAGATATAGAACCAACCCAGATGCCCCTCAATAGATGAATGGATCAAGAAAATGTGGTATGTATACAAATGTGTATGTATATATATTCTATGCTTACATCAGAAAGAATGACACTGCTCCATTTGTAAGTAAATGGAAAACTTGGAAAAAAAATCATATTAAGTAAACCAACCCAAAGAAACATAGGTCCTAGGATTTCCCTTATTTTCAATAATTAATATACATCTAGGATAATCTTAGTAAATGAGCAGAATAGCTCAATAGCTATGTACACATGACCATATAAGATGCTGCTAAGTGAAATGAACTCCAAGACATGGGCAAAGGAGGTTTTTCTTTGTTGTTGTTGTTTTTAATGTAGTATGTGATTTTTTGTTTCTTTTGTATGTTCTTCCCCCTCTGGTGTATCCTCTGTTGTCACTGTATTTGATTTTGCTACCCTGGTATTGAATATACAATTATTTGAATTAGGGAAGGGAAGGAGAACAACAGAATGATGTGACAAAGGACAAGCACAGGGGAAACCAATGCAATATATACACAATGCAGCAATATACACAAAGAAGTATGTTGGAAATGATCTGTACAACTTGAGGGGGTACAGGGAGAGAAAGTAGGAGAAAAATGAGGGAAGGAGTAACAAGTTTGACAAGAAATGTACTTATCACCTTACTTACATAACTATACATCATCAGAACATCACCTTGACAATAAAAAAAAAAGAAAGCCATAGAGATAGGTAAGACCATGTGACCTTGGTTGTAGTGGTAAAGTTAAAGAATAATGTAACAAAAGGGGAACAAGCAGCACAATTTGAGAAAGCCCAGATTTTGAAGGAGCAAACAAAAGTATCCTTAAAGGAGTCTCAGAACTAGGAAGATGTCTGAAAGAGACTTGTATCTGGGAAGTGAATGGAGGAGTGATTCTGGAAGAAATATGAAATATTATCTGATAAATAGGAAGGCCTTGTTAAAATCAGAAAGCACAAGTGCAGTAAGAACATAAACAAACCTTGCTCATGTAACTATAATCCCTCTGTACAGTATCTTTATAATAAAAATATATTTTAAAAAAGAACATAAACAAGACAGCAAGAAGTATGTTAGGAGGTACAAAGTAGGGAAATAAGTGCAGATATTATGTGAAACCCATTTCTCCAGGGAAAACTACCTTAAGTGATTTATGAAATTAGGTAGGAGATGAATGAGTACATACAGAGAAGATCTTTCAAGCAAGTTGGCTGAGAATGGAAGAACCATCATTGTAGAACAATGCAGAATCAAAAGAAGATCCTCAATGAATGTTAATTTGGGGTCATATATATGAGCTAAAGATAAAATGCTCAAAGATAAGGGATGTTAAGCTTGTCCATGGTGAAGAGGACACTGATAAAGCAGCTCACTGAATGGAGAGAAGGGAGAGAAGGGATCCAGGTCAAGTTAGTGTCTTTGAATAGAAGACCTTTAAGTTTTCCTTTGACCAGAATGGAGAAATAAAAGGATGGGCTAGTTTATGAGGAATAACAGAAAGGAATTTACCTATAAGCAATTGGGATGATGTCATGTTAAGTTAGCTTCAGCTATTGAATTTAATTAATTTATGTTAATATACATGAATATATTCATTTTTCGTTTATTTACATGTCAAATGGCACTTGGGATTTAGTAGTCCTAAAAGTTACATTGTTGAAACATGTGTTTTGTGTATTTTTTAATGCATGAAAATAATATATAGGTAAATGTATTATTTGTCCCCAATTTAGAACCATCCAGTTAAAATGGATTCATTTTGATTTCCTTCACTAAATTTTATTTGAAATTTTAAATAGAATAATTACTGTGATACAACTTGGTGTAATCTATGAGCAGAAAATGCTTTGTAATATGAAAGCATATTAAATGTATTAAAATGCTTATTAAAACTCACTCTTCTGAAAATGTAAAACTGATTTAACTAATGCACTATGAACTTCTCCATAAATGTACCACACATTGTGAAATAATGTTAATTAGAAGGATAGGCAAAACATAATACATTTTCTTTAAATTTTAGGGCAATTAGCATAACTTACATTAATGTGGTGTAATAACTGCAGTTATTTTCATTTGCACTTTTTAGTGGAATTTATATTCATTAAAAGTCCATGGTTTTGTATTCTGCAATGTGAAAAAAATGAACACCATTTTATAATGTCTTATAACAAGATAGAGTTGTAGGTGATTTCATTTATTTATTCAACAAATAAGAGCCTATTTATTCAATAAATAAGAGCAGTATGATTCAACTTTCAATGTGGCAAAAATCTTTGGAGGTGACCATCTGGAGCTCTTTTGTATACAAGTCTAATTGAATTGGTCCACTTAAATTTCTGCTTTTATGCAGAAGTAACTGGCCCTCCAGAGGGAGAGCACATTTTTGGCATGGTTGACATAGTTTCTAAATATACTATAGGGCAGGCAGTGAGAAATGTAATTTCTTATTGTTCTTTAAGCATTAGAATTTGTAGAATAGGAGAATTTGAGATCTATTTCAAAAATTCATTGTATATTAGTTATTTTTAGTTGAGCTACATAGTATATTCTTAAAGTCTCAATGAAAGGACAACTCATACAATTTTTTTCCCCTTTGAAAAGTCACTTATACAAATAGGATTACAACAAAATAAAACATTTCTGCACAGCAAAGGACACAGTTATTAAACTAGAAAGACAGCCAACAGTCTGGGAGAAGATCTTTACCAACAATACATCCAACAAAGGCCTAATATCCAAAATATACAAGGAGCTCAAGAAACTAACATCTCCCAAAGCTAACAAACCAATCACTAAATGGGCAAAGTTGCTAAGGAGAGACTTTTCAGAAGAAGAGGTAAGAATGGCAAAGTAACATTTGAGGAGATGCTCAACATCTCTCATCATAAAAGAAATGCAAATCAAAATAACTGATATTCCATCTCACCACAATTAGATTGTCCAACGTCATAAATTCTAACATCAAGTGTTGGCAGCTATGTGGGGGAAAAGGAACCCTACTGCACTGTTGGTGGGAATGTAACCTAGTACAATCACTCTAGACAGCAGTCTGGAGGTTCCTGAAAAACTAGATAGGGATCTTCCCTATGACCCAGCCATACCACTGCTGGGCATCTGATACACAGAACATCACAATCCAGGGTACCATGAAGACACTTGGCCATCTATGTTCATTGTGGCACTAGTCACCATAGCCAAGATGGAAACAGTGTAAATGGCCTATAATAGATATGTGGATCCAGAAAATGTGGTACCTATACACACCAGAATTTTACATAGCCATTAGAAAGAATAGTTATGTCATTTGCAGGGAAATGGATGGACCTAGAACAAATCATGTTAAGTGAGGTAAGCTAAGTGCAGAAAGACAAATGGAGCATGTTTTCTTTCACATGTGAAAATAGATAAAAAAATACACTGGCATATGATAAATTATACAGGAACATAGTGAAACAAAAGGAGGATACTCAGGAGAGGAACACAAAGGCACAATGCTTATGTGCTTCTGATCATACACACTGATATTTATTCAAATGAACTCTAGGAAATGGAAATAAGATATGTTTTCTTTTTCTTCCTTTTCTCTTGTTTGTTCATTTCTGTCTTTCAGGGAGTAAGGGGAGCACAGAAATGGAGGGACAAAGGGTGAACAAATGCAGCAATGGTATTCACTAGACAATATGTTGAAATGAACTATACAACTTGTGGGTGAGGATGAGAAGGAAAAACTGGAAGACAGTGAGGGAAGGGGGTAATGTTGTTCAAAAAGAAATCATTACCTGGCTTATGCAACTGTAACTCCTCTGTATATCACTTTTATAGTAATAATAAATAAGGGGGAAAAAGAAAACCACCATTCTTCTGGCTTAGAAAAATCAAAGAAGTCATTTATATTAACTCTTTGAACACATTTATCTAATAGTACATTTGATCATCTTCCTGTACTTAGAAGATTATTGCTAAAACCATCATTACTACTTTTTATTTCCTCAAACATTTTACAAGTTTTACCTAAGATGATGAACTCAAGGAAATCACTACTGTGGATTAGAGGGAGACAGGACAGACTGATACACAATGAACTATTCTTTACAAAATGAATGGATATACAGTTATAACTAAATAAGCTTGGGATTTGGAAACCTTGAGAAAGTTAGAGAATTTGTTTTTAGAACATATAGAGATATTCAGTCAAATTTATCTTTACTTTAAAAATAAGGAGCTGGTATCCAGACTACTCATACTGCTCAAAATGGCCATGTGAGTTAGTAACTTTGGTACACTGATTTCAGTTAAATGAGCTTTTCTTCACTGGATGTCAGAAAGTCTGTAAACTCTTTTCTGAAGATGTTCTTGTATAACAATTTTTATAGTCATCTAATGGTACGGTTGGTGAATTAATTTAGAGAATTAATATGCTATTACTCATTAGAGGTAAAGAAAAGTCCACAGCAAGAAGTTACTTTGCTCATTGTCTCTATATTTAGAACAATTGAGAGATTTGTGGAAAGAACAAAAAAGAAGAAAAAAGACAAATAGGGAAAGACTTTGTAACGTGATCAATCAGATATGAGTTGGGTAAGGTTACTTTAAAAGTCTAGACACAGGGGCTGGGAGTGTGGCTTGATGGTAGAGTGCTTGCCAGGCATGCATGAAGCTCTGGATTTGATTCCTTAGTATCACATAAATAGAAAAGGCAGGAAGTGGCACTGTGGTTTAAGTGGTAGGGTGCTAGCCTTGAGCAAAAGAAGCTCAGGGACAGTGCTCAGGCTCTGAGTTCCAGCCCCACGACTGGCTCAATAAATCAATAAATTAATAAAAATCTAGTCATAAGAAAATCCATATAAAAATAATACTGTTCATTTTTGTTCACTCAGCTGCATTACTTCAGTCACACATACATCTTCCTGGCTTGTTTTGTGACTTTCTCTTCCTAAGGCAATAAATGTCATAACATAAAATAATTTTAAAAGTATGCATGCCAACTTCTGAGGGAAAAATGCTAAGTAAGATTTAGTCCTTGTTCTTGAAAGGAATTAACTATTTAAAATTAAGTATTTTAAAAGCCAGTCGTTGCAATAAATTTCCACTAAAGCAATTATTTACATTTACAGTAGTGACTGTTATGAGTGTAAATCTTCACCAAGAATACAAACCTTCTTTGTGTTTAAGATAGGTTTAAACTCACCAGTATGGTAAATAACAGATTATGAATAAAGCAATAATTAAGTTTTATTCTGCTACATATACATTGGATTTGCCATCTATAGTCATTTCTGCTGCTTGTTCTTCAATTTATAATTAGAAGTAGCCAACAAATATACTTAAATAGAAGAAATTGTGACATTAACCCCATTATTTAGCTGATGTTATATGTCTGTGTGAGGAAACTCTAGCACACAGTAGTTGTGAATTAAGGAGAAATTACAATTAAAAAATTTTTTGAGGGCTGGGAAGGGCTCAGTGGTAGAGTGCTTGCCTTGCATGCTTGAGGCCCTGCGTTCGATTCCTCAGCACCACATAAGCAAAAAAGAAAAAAGCCAAAAGTGGCACTGTGGCTCAAGTGGTAGACTGCTAGCCTTGAGCTGAAGAACTGAAGGACAGCGCCCAGGCCCAGATTTCAGGCCCCATGACCAGACCCCCCCATAAATTCTTTTGAGCTGGGTATCAGTGGCTCACCTTTGTAATGCTAGCTACTCAGGAGACTGAGATCTGAGGATCATGGTTTGAAACCAGCCAGGAAAGCCCATGAGACACTTGTCTCCAATTAGTCACCAAAAAGCTGGAAGAGGAACTGTGACTCAAAGTGGTAGAGAGTTAGTTTTGGGCTAAAAAGCTCAGGTACTGGCCCCAGGGCATGGTTTCAAGCCCTAGGACTGGCACTTTTTTTATTTTTTTAAATTTGAGGGCCAACCACAGTGGCTCATGACTCTGATTCTGCTGCTTGAAAGATGAAAATAGGAGGACCAGAGTTTGAATTCAGCCTCGATCATAATGTTAGCAAGAGCCTAGCTGAAAGAACTAGTCAAGCATGGTGATTCCTGTTCAAAATCCTAACAATGCAAGAGACAGAGGTAGATGGACTTCAATCTAAAGGTAGTCTACAACAAAAGCTTGAGACCCTTTCTGAAAAGTAAAACATAAAGGACTGAGACATGGCTCAATCAGTAGAATGCTTGCTTAGCAAGTGTGAGGCCCTGAGTCCTGCCAATAAATTTTATTTTTTGGTACTTAAACTTACTGATGAAAAGTTGGTTGAAAAAAACAACTTATCAGCTGGATGCCAGTGGGTCATGCCTGTAATCTTACTCAGGAGGCTGAGATCTGAGGATCGCGGTTCAAAGCCAGCTCAGGCAGGAAAGTCAGTGAGACTCTTATCTCCAATAAAAACCACTCAGAAAACTGGAAGTGGTACTATGGCTCAAGTGGTAGAGTCATAGCCTTGTGCTAAAGAGCTTAGGCAAAGCACCCAGACACAAAGTTCAAGTCCCAAGATAGATAAAACACAAACACACACACACACACACACAAAACCAAAAACAACTTATCTCCAAAAAAACCTAAGTACAGTGGATATCATTTTCTTTTTCATAAACCCTAAATCAAATGAAACATGAAATGCTGAGAAGCACAATTCTTTTTGTAACTATTTGCAGAATTTTTCTATTGCAACAATAGGAATTGTTAATAAATGAAAACAAGTTGGCTTTCTAGGAGCTGAATGGAGGAAAATAAAGATAATCCAGGATGATAATAAAATGCAACAGTAATCCTCCTTACCTCAAATATTTCTAGAATCATAGTTCATGCAAAGTAATCACACTACAGATTTCAGCACAAGAGAACAAAGTTCTTGTGACCAAAACATGAATATTGATTTTACACAAATTTTTCAAGCAAATTAAAAAAATTCAGTTTTTTCCCCAACTAACATTAATGGCCATGTTAACTCAAAGTAAACAATACTGTTGTCAAGTTCAATATTTTCGGTCCTGAGTTAACACTTGACATAATTAATTGTATGTCCCATTTTGAGTAATTTTCCTTCAAAAGGCTGAAAGAAACCCTTCTGTTTCCTTTCCTTTCTCACAAGACATGTTACTTTAGCATTTTGCTGTGCATGCTCCCCAAATCCTCAGCCCTCTGAAGGTTTCCTTTTGTTTATTTGCATTCACTTCCTAGATGTTCTCATTCAGTCTCCAGCTTTAACTACTTCCATACATGAACCATCTCAATGTGCATATTTAAAAGGTATCTCAAGCTTGACATAGACTCTGTGTCCCCACTCTAGTGCTCCACAGCTATTCCATCCAACACACTCACCAGGACAATAAAGGTCAGCTCTCATCTAGTTGCTCAGATTCCAAACATTGCAGTCTTTTCTCCTTTCTCTCCTATCTCCCATCATGCCTACCAGAACATCCTGTGGCTCTTCCTTGGAAATTTATTCACAGTTACCACCTCCAGTCCTGCTATCCTTCTCCAAAGCTTTCTTTGTCTCTTATTTGGAATTGCTCATCCATGTTTCTGGCCTTGCTCACCAGCAGTCTATTCTCAACACAGCAGCTAGTGAGAACCTATTATATCATATGGCTCCTCTGCTCCTAAGGCAGAGCTCCTACCTCTGCTCATTTTATTCAGAAATGAAATTCAAAGTTCTTTCTATACAAGACCACATCATCTGCCCTTTCAACCCCTATAGTATCTTAGACCTCACCTCCCATACCCTTTTTCTCTTCTACTTAGATTCAGTCACATTAGCCCCCTTTAATTTCAATTTATGGTAGTTTGCAAGTTAAGTAGGAAATTTGTATTGTAATCTCAATACTAGTAAAATATATGAGAGGCCTTGATGGTAGCCATCATTCTGGGTTTGTTTCACTCCTGATATCAACAATACAATTACACTGGCAATCAACAATGACACCCTGTTTCATAGCAGGCTGAGTACTACTTATGAAGTAGTATGCTTCTTGAATTATTAATCTAAGTAAATTAATCTAATTAAGTAGCATTAATAAGAAAGGATTTCTTGGGCTGGAAATGTAGCTGAGTGGTAGAATGCTTGCCTAGCATGCATGAAGCCCTGGGTTCGATTGTGGATCAAGTGCTAACATTGAGCAAAAGAAGCTCAGGAAAGTGTCCAGCACCTGAGTTCAAGCCCCAGGACTGGCAAACAAAAAGAAAAAGAAAAGAGAGAAAGGATTTCTTATATTTTTAGTAAAATTCTTTATTTATAAAATTCTTTATTTTTGATAAATAATACCCTACTAGAAAGAAATACTCTTAGGTTAAAATAGAAATTGGGAGAAAATAGAGGACATTCAATATAATTGTATTGGAATATTTTTGAAGACATGAATAAAAGAGGTAAGTTTTTAGGATAATGTTATAAAAATGAAACCCAGAAAAGACAATTTTAAAGATTAATCACTCTAGAAGAAATTGACAAAGCTGTAAAGATTTCCTTCTCCTTATCAAGTCAAACTAAACCAAACCAAGCTAAACAACACATAAAAATAAAACCCAACACACCAGAACTAGATAATATAAAAATATTATTCCAAGATAATTCAATACTAATAAATCTTCTAATTCATCATGGTATAAGTCAAAGAAGAAAATCATGATTAGCGTAATACATGCCAAAAAGTTTTGGCCATATGGGGATTTGTTTAAACTTTTAGCCTTGTGTTTGCTAAGAAGGCATGTTACCCATAGTCCATCATAAATATTTTTGATAAAACTCATTATTCATGTTTTTAAACATCTGGGGTTTGAACTCCTCATGGCTTCTTTCTCGATAGGCAAAAAAATCTATAATGTAAGTCTTCAGTCTTTTGCTTTTATTTATTTTTTTGTCATATAGGATATCAATATTTTGTATTATCTGGAGTAGTTGCAATAACAGGCATATGCCACCATACCTGGCCCTCATTATCTACTTTTGATAAAGAAAAAAGAATTGCACACTTTAGGTGAGTATGATAGCTCTTATCTGTAATACCAGGACTAAAGAGAGGGAGGCAGGAGGATTATCAGTTCCAGGCTAGCCTGGACTACATAGTGAGACTCGGTCTCAACATAAATAAGTAGAGATAAAAATAGAGATAAAAAGAGAAAATAGAGAGATAAAGCAAGAGAGAAAGAGAGAGAGTATTTGAGAGAGAGAATTGCAAGCTCTTAACAAAAGATCTTTAGTGTTTCCTTATCACAGTAAATACTAATCTCAAATGAATAGCCAGTATTATGTTTAACAATGCACAGAGCACACTTTCATTACACTTATTTTGTATTTTTCTACCTCCAATAAAATTCAACTCCATGAGAAAAAGGGTATGGTCATCTTATTCAATTTATCTCTGAAGTCAAAAGAAAGAAGAAAAAAAGAATGCTAACACAGAGATGCTTTTAGGAAATATTTATTGATGGAAAAAAGAATGTATCTATATTGTAGATCTACACTGCAATTCAAAGATACATTATAAAGATATCATTTTAGTAATAAAAAAGATGAAAAGAAATGAAAAAAATCGACAAATGTCTGATGAAATAACAATTAAAAAGAGACATAATTCTGAACTCCAAAATAAATCAGGCAAAATTAGAGAAGCACCAGGCCCTTCTACAAATTTTAGTATATTTAAAAGAGCTGCAATCATGTAATGATTTAGAAAAAGAACTTGTAAAACACAATTGCTTGAAAAGGAAATAGTAACCAGGAGGCCAAAGAGACATTACAAGTAATTGAATCAAATAAAAAGGAAAAGTATAACATTTCAAAATTTATAGAATTTAGCTAAAGTGGTGTTCATAGTGAAATTTATAGCTTTAAGTGCTTTCATTAGAAACAGACTACTATAATAATTGATCAAAGGTGCCTATGTCAAGAAGGCAGAGAGTAAATCAAACACTAAGTATGTAGAATAAAGGAAATTATAAAGAGCAGAGTGGAATATTGAAACTAAAACATAAAAACAAAAAACTAAAATCAGTGGATGCCAAAGTAGATGCCAAAGAAAATATTCCCAAGTCAAGCATTGGTGGCTCATGCCTATAATCCTAGTTACTCAGAAATATGAGGTCTGGGTATTGTGATTCTAAGCTCTCTTGGACAGGAAAGTCTGTGAGACTCTTATTTTCAATTCATCACTAAAAAATTCCCCAGAAATAGAGCTGTGGCTCAAGTGTTAGAGCACAAACCTAGAGCAAAAGAAGCTAAGGGACAACACCGAAGCCCTGAGTTCAAGCCTGGGATCAGTGCGTGCATGCACACACGTGCATACACACATTTAACAGATTAAAATAAATTATAAAATGCATAGATACACATAACATTAAAACTGTCTCATGAAAAAAATAAAAGAGCATAATAGAGCTAAATTTTTTTAAAAAGAAATTAAATTAAGAATTTAAAAATCTTGTAATGCAAAAACTTCCAATCTAATCAGCTTTACTGGTGAATTCAATGAAACTTTTAAGCACAAATATTATAAGTGGTGGAGGTGGATTGGTGTGTGACATGATTTTCATGAGGCCACTCTCATCCTAGCATCAAAGCCAGGCAAAGATATCACATGAAAAGAAAACCTCAAAATAATTTCCACATATCTTTAATATAATAAAAGCAAATCGAATAACAGCACATAAAAAGGATTATACAGACCGAGTGTGACTATCCGAGGAATACAGCCTTAATAGCACATCTAAAAGTCATGTTCTATCCCACACTAGCTCACCAGAATAAAGAATAAAAGCTATTATCTCAATAGATGCAGAAAAATTGTTTGATGAAATCCTAGACCCTGTGATTATTAAAATCCTCATCAAGCAGAAGAGAATGTTATCAATTTGACAAAGGACATATAAAAGCCCTATACCTGTGATCACAATCAACTATATAAGAAGAATGCTTTTTCCTTAAAATTACAATGAATTAAAGAGTCTGCTCATTTGTCTTCTACTTGGCTTCATATAGGAAGTTCTATTTAGAGTAAAAGGCAAGGAAAAGAATTCAGGGACATACAAATTGGAAAGGAAATAAAAGCATATTACTAGATGACATCATCATTATGTAGACTATATTATGGAATCTACAAAAACCTTTCAGATCTAAAAAGTGAGCAACAAACTTACAGTGTGCAAGACCAAAAGCAAAAATCAAGTGCTTTTGTGCACATTAGAAACAGATAATCTGAAAATAACAATAAGAAACTATGAACATATTTAGTAGTGAGTTTTGAATTCTGGATCTCACGCTTAATAGGCAAGCTTCCTACCACTTGAGTTACATCTACAGCTCTTTTTGTTTACCCGTTTTTTTCCCCAAGATATGGTCTCATGCTTTTTTCCATAGTAGCCTTGGATGTAAACTTCCTATATTTGTTTCCTGAGGAGGTAGGCAGGATTATAGGTGTGAACAATCATATCTGGTTTGTTTATTGTTTGTTTTTGTTACTTTTTGAATTGAAATCCTCCTCTCCTCTAGGGGAAGTTACAGATATGTGACACGAAGTCTCAGCAAATTCTCTTTAAAATTATGTATATATAAATATAATATATACAGATATTATAATAAAATATGTACTTCTCATATGATCTAACAACACCATCCAAGAAAAATGAAAACACGCATAAGAAAACACTTGAATCAAAATGTTCATAGCAATATTAATCACTAAAGCCCAAAGGTAAAAACAACTCAGATGTTCACCTACTGTAAACAGATGATAAAGGTCCATGTGTATAAACAAAAACCAAACTATCCATACATGCACCTCTTGGGTAACTCTCAATAATGTTATTTTAAGTAAAACTTTCCTATTGTATAGTTTTAATTTTAATAATATTTTAGAGAGGAAAAACTATTCTGCAAGCAGTCGTGATATCCCAGGGCTGTAGGTAGGAGATGGAGAAGTGACAAAAGGACTCAGAGGGCTTGGAATGATGCATGTTCCAAGTATTATGGTGGTTGTTACGTGATTACATTATTTTAGCTAAACAATAAATTAAAAACTACAACTAACAAATTTCAGAGTGTATCCACTACACTATATGGTGTATGTTTAAAATGTTAAATATTTAAAAGCTTCAAACTAACAACCCAATTACAAAATGGGCAAAAGAGCTCAATAGCGACTTCCAGAAGAACTCAAAAGGGCCAACAGGCAGGTGAAGAAATGTTCAACATTTCTGACCATAAAGGAAGTGTGAAGCAAAACAACACTGAGATTCCATTTTATCCCAGTTAGAATGGCCATCATCAAGAGTATAAACAATAATAGATGCTGGTGTGAATGTGGCTGAAAGGAATTCTCATATACTGTTGGTGGGAATGTAAACATTCAACTGTTCTGGAAAGCAACATGGAAGTTCCCCAAAAAACTAAACTTAGGGGAACCTGGAGGAAGATGTGGAGGAAGATGGCAGAGGAGAAGCTGGGGGCTAAACAAACTCTTGCCTGGAAAACAGTTTTAGTGTTCCAGTGAACAGTCCAAGGCTAGAGAGTCACACCAAGTGTGCCATCATAGTACAGAGAGTTTGGCCAGAAAGGAAAAATTCAGGCATCTTGGTTAAGGAGACAGATTTGAGCACTCACCAGTGTCCGCTGTGTATCAACAGAGAGAGCCTGGGACAAAGGCGTCAGAGGTGGTGTGTCAGCAGATTCTACTCACCGCTAACAACTGACAAGGAGCAGAGATCTTCATCCTGCTACCAAAGACACTTAGACTGTGGACAGCCCAGAAACCAGGGGAAAGGTGTGAGTCCCTCCCAAGACTCCTCACTCCTTCTCATGGAGCAGTGGTGGGAAAGTAGTCCCTCCCCCACCACCACAGAGGAACTCCATCTTTGATACAAAGACTGGGCCAGAGCAGCTAGCATGTAACTCAGGCCTTGGAAGAAAACAGTAGGAGCCATTCAACAGGTCAAAGAAACCTGACCTTCAGGGCTCAGCTCCACCCAGGGGAAAGTTGCCCTTCCCAGGCAGAGGTAGCTCCACCCATGGAGCAGTGACTTTCTATTCTGGATAAACAGAGCCAGAGGCTATCCCACCCCCACTGAAGCACAGGCAGCAGACCTAGCTTCAGGAGGGTAAAAGACAAAGATGATGCGAAGTGAAATGAACCCCAAGATAGAGACACAAGTGGTTTTTATCTTTCTTGCTGTTGTTTTTAATGTATTTATAATGTACTATGTAATTTTTTTTGTTTCTTTTGTATGTTCTTCCCCCACGGTATAACCCTGTTTTCACTGTATTTGATTCCGGTGCCCTGCATCTTGTATATACATTTTTCTAATATGGGGAAGGGAAAGGAAATAATAAAATGGTGAAATAGGAGACAGGTTGACCCATTGTAAAAATGAGATGTACAAGACACTATGTTGGAAATGAACTTTACAACTTCAGCTGGGAGGGGGGTGTGAGGGAGGAGTTGGGGAGGAGGGGTGGGAAAGGATGGTAGAGGAAAAACAAAGAAGGAAGTAACAATGCTTGATAGGAAATGTACTCATTACCTTACTTATGTAACTGAAACCCCTCTGTATAGTATTTCTACCATTAAAAATATATACAAAAAAGAAAACAATTGGAAACTCAATACACATAAATCCTGAGAATGGCTCCAGACTGGGCTGTGTGAGTGTCTCAGGAGCTAGCCCCTCAGGAAAAAGCTACTGATTGCTGACAGGCCTCAACCCTACCCACAACCTAGCCCCATCACAACAACTCCAAGATAGAGGAGACAGCCATCTCCCTCTTTTGTGATATTCAAAGCATATTGCACTCCCACTAGGAGGGTCATAAAGTCTCTGGTAAGGCAGAGCTTCATTCTGCTTGTTCAAACAAACTGATTTAAGAAACCAGTCAAGCCACAGGAAAACCAAACACCACAAGCAAACCAGAGACTCCATCAAGAGACTGGTTATGGACACAGGGGAGACCCCCACCCCTAAAAAATTGAAGAACTCTTTTTTCTACCTAATTTTTAAAATTAAAAAAAATTGTTTTCTATTTTTTCATCATTTTTATTTCAGTTTTTTTAATTCTTGTTTTATTCTTTTCCCTTTTGGTCTTTTTGTTGTTTTTGCTTTACTTAATTATTGTTCTGTTCATCCCCAGATATATACCCATCTTCAACTATTAGACCTCATTCTTCATTGTGTGCATACTTAAATCACATATTGATTACTCAGTTCACAAAATATCAGCCTTAACTCCTTTAATTGTAGTATTATTTCTTAAATCACATATTGATTACTCAGCCTTAACTCCTTTAATTGTAGTATTATTTCTTTATACTTACATAATTTTTAAGTGTTTCATTTAAAAGTTTTTTTTATTTTTCCTTTTTCTTTTTTCTGTATCTCTCTTTTCCTTTCCTTCAATCCTTTTCATCTCTTTGTGTTTAGGTCTTGGTTATATTCCCTCTCTCTCTTTCCCTCCCCACATTCCTCTAATCTTAATTTTTCCTCACAATTCTCTCTAAACCTATTAATTTCTGGTCTGCTGACTCCTTCTTTGATTTTCTTAGTGCATTGATCCCTACTTGTTTGTTGTTGAACTAGATTGTATCTGTTTTGAACTAGATTGTATCTGTACTCATTTTGACTGTGCACAAACAATTTGTGCAACTGCAGGGCTCTGGTTGATGTTTGCCTTAAAATAGTGTTCTACCTTGGAATTGGTTTAGCTTTCATACTCAAATGGACAAAACAAGCAAGAGAAACACAAGAAAAATGGCAAGTCCAGGTATCTCAACTCCCACTCATGATAAACAGGCAACAGACCAGTTAATGAATAATCCAGTGAAGAGATCACCAAATGCTCTACAAACACTACTGGTAAGCATGATAAAGGCCAAGAAACAGCCCACAAACAGAAAATCCAAGAAGCATAGGAAGAACCCAGTTGGCACAGCCCCCAAGAAGGCAGGTAACATGGCAGGAACTACCAAACACCTCTCAGTCCTAACTCTCAATATTAGTAGACCTAACTCTTCAATTAAGTGACATAGATTGTCTAGTTGGATCAAAAAGGAGATCCTTCTATATACTGTCTTCAGGAGACACACTTTGCCCACAAAGACAAACATATTCTGAAAGTGAAATGCTGGAATAAAACCTACCAAGCAAACGGTGCGAGTTGCAATCCTAATATCAGATAAAATAGACTTCAAATTAAAATTAGCAAGAAGAGATAAAGTAGGTCATTACATACTAATTAAGGGATCTCTCCTTCAGGAGGATATTACAATTCTAAATATCTATTCACCAAATAACGGAGTACCCAAATTTATCCAAGAAATACTACTTTCCCTAAAATCTCACATAGATCCAAAGACATTAATTGTTGGGAACTTTAACACACCACTATCCTCACTGGATCTATCCAGTAAAAACTGGATAGATCAACCTTGTAAAAAATCAACAGAGAAAACTGGGACATAAACAATTGCATAGATAACTAGACTTAACAGACAGCTACCAAATATTTCACCCAACAACATCAGAAGACACATTCTTCTCAGCAGCACATGGAACATTCTCTAAAATAGACCACATTTTAGGTCACAAAGAAAATTTCTCCAAATTCAGAATTATTGAAATTATGCCATGCATTCTCTCAGACCAAAAGGAAATAAAATTAGAATTTGCCATCAAATGCCACCAAAGAAAATCCTGTAACACATGGAGGCTGAACAACATACTGTTGAATCACCAGTGGGTCATGGAAGAGATTAGAAAGGAAATTCAAATGTTCTTGGTATTTAACAAAAATGAACACACCAATTAGCAACTCCTCTGGGGCATAGCAAAGGCAGTACTCAAAGGCAACTTTATAGCTCTGAGTTCCTACATCAACAAATTGGAGAGATCTGAAACCAACAATTTAACGAGGCACCTGAAACTCCTTGAAAAAGAGCAACAACCTAAACCCCAATCCAGGAGATAGAAACAAATAATTAAAATTAAATCAGAATTAAATTAATTTAAAAAAAAACATGGAAAGAATCAACAAAACGAAGTTGGTACTTTGAAAAAATTAACAAAATTGACAGACCCTTACAAATCGTACCAGAAAAAGAAGAGAACACACCAAATTAATAAACTCAGAGATGAGAATGGAAACATCACCACGGAAACAACCAAGATTCAGAACATTATAAGGGAATACTTCTCAAAACTTTATGCTAATAAGTTTGAGAACTTGGCAGAAATGGATGATTTCTAGCAGATATTGACATGTCCAAACTAAACCAAGATGATTTAAGCCAACTTAACAGACCCATATTAAGTGTCAAAATAGAAACAACAGTAAGAGACCTGCCACTCAAAAAAAGCCCAGGACCGGATGGATTTACAGCTGAATTCTACAAGGCCTTCAGAAAACTCATACCAAGACTCTTCTAACTCTTCAGTGAAATTTAAAGTGAAAGTTCACTACCAAATTCTTTCTATGAAGTCATCATAACCCTCATCTCAAAACCAGGCAGGGACTCACCAAAGAAAGAGAAGTATAGACCCATTTCTTTGATTAATTTCAATGCAAAACTTCTCAACAAAATTTTGGCCAATCGACTTCAACAATTCATCCAAAAAATCATACACCAAGATCAAACAGGATTCATTTCAGGGATGCAAAGCTGGTTCAATATACGGAAATCAATTAGTATAATTCATCACATCAACAAGAGCAAGGATAAGAACCACATAATTATATAAAAGCATTTGACAAGCTCCAACCCTCAAAAATCAATCGCTTTTCTGTATGCCAGTGCAATTGAAATCAGGAAAGCAGCTCCTTTTGAAATAGCCCCACAAAAAATAAAACACCTAGGAGTTAATTTAACTAAAGGAGTTAAAGACCTCTATGCTGAAAACGTTAAAAACCTGGAAAAGGAAATTAAAGCAGAACTAAGGAAGTGAAAAAAAACTCCCATGCTCCTGGATTGGGAGGATTAACATTGTGAAAATGGCAATACTTTAAAGACTATCTATAAATTCAATACAATACCCATCAATATCCCAACCTTATTCTTCAATGAAATAGAAGAAGCAACCCAAAAATTCATATGGAACAATGAAAGACCATGAACAGCAAAAACAATCCTTAGCAGAAAGAACTATGCTGGAGGAATATCAATATCAAATTTCAAACTCTACTACAAAGCCATAATAATTAAAACAGCTTGGTAATGGTGCAAGCACACATCTTAGGACCAATGGAATAGAACTTAAAATCCAGAAATGAACCCACAGACCTATAGACACCTAATCTTCGATAAGGGAGCTAAAAAAAAAATAGAATGGAAGAAAGATGGTCTCTTCAGTAAATGGTTCTGGCAAAATTATTTAAATGCCTGTAGAAAACAAAAACTAGGTCCTTATATATCACCCTGCACCAGAATCAACTCCAAATGATTAAACACCTCAAAGTAAAAGCAGATACCATGAAAACATTACAGGAAGGAATAGGAGAAATTCTGGGGCTCCTTGGCAGAGGCTGAAATTTCTTAATAAAGACCCAGAAACACAACAAATCAAAGAAAGGTTGGACAAATGGGATTGCATGAAACTGCAGAGCTTCTGCATGGCAAAGGACATAGCTAGCAAGATCAATAGAAAGCCCATGGATTGGGAGATCTTCCCTCACCCATATAACAGACAAGGGTCTCATATCTAAAATATCCTTAGAACTCAAAAAATTAAATTCTCCAACACCAAATTCTCAAAGAAACAACCACCCCATCAACAAGTAGGCTGAAGACTTAAAGAAAGACTTCTCTGAAGAGGAAATAAGAATGGCCAATAGACATATAAAGAAGTGCTCAACTTCTCTGGCCATAAAAGAAATGCGAATCAAAACAACATTGAGATTTCACCTAGCCCCAGTTAGAATGGCTAAAATCAAGTAATCTAATAACAACAGATGCTAGAGGGGATATAGCCAAAAATGTAAACTTGTTCAACCACTTTGGAAAGCAGTATGGAGGTTCCTCAAAAGACTTCACATAGAGCTCCCCTATGACCCAGCAATCCCACTTCTGGGCACTTACCCAAATGATCACAAACAAGGCTATACTAAAACTATGTTTATTGCAGCATTATTCTTATCGCTAAGATATGCAACCAACCTAGATGTCCCTCAGTAGATGAATGCATCAAGAAAATGTGAGATACACACACACACACACACACACACACACACACACACACACATACACACACTGGAATTCTATGCTTCCATCAGAAAGAATGACATTGCCCCATTTGTTAGGAAATAGAATGACTTGGAAAAAATCATATTAAGTGACATAAGCCAGGCCCAAAGAAACATAGGTCCCATAGTTTCCCTTATTTGCATTAACCAATATATGTCTAGGGCAAGCAGAAAAGGTCAAAAGCTATGTACATATGATCATATAAAATGATGCAGTGAAATGAACCCCAAGATAAGGACACAAGAGGGTTTATCTTTATTGCTGCTGTACTATGTGATTTTTTTGTTTCTTTTGTATGTTCTTCCCCCATGGTATAACCCTGCTTTCACTGTATTTGATTCTGGTGCCCTGCATCTTGTATATACATTTTTCTAATTTAGGGAGGGGAAGGGAAATAACAAAAAGCTTAAATAAGGATATAGGTTGACCCATTGCAGCAATGAAGCGTACAAGACAGTATGTTGAAAATGAACTTTACAACTTCGGGGAAGCGGGTAGAGAGAGGAGTTGGGAGGTCGGGAAGGAAGGGATATTAGGGGAAAAACTAAGGGGGGTAACAATACTTGATAGGAAATGTACTTGTTACCTTACTCATGTAATGTAACCCCTCTATATAATTTATATTATATACATTGAAAAAGAAACATACTCACTACCTTACATATGTAATTGTAAGCCCTTTGTATATCATCTTAACAATAATATGAAATTTTAAAAATGGTAAAAAAAAACAAACTAAACTAAACTTAGAACTACCTTATGATCCAGCAATATCACTCTTAGGCATTTACCAAAACATTACAATGTTGGATACAGTGAAGCCACCTGGAGCAACCTTGTTCATTGTATCACTATTCACTACTGTGAATCAGCCCACATGCCTCTCAATGGACAAATGGGCCAAGAAAATGTAATACACACACACACACACACACACACACACACACAATGGAATTTTACTCATCCATGTGAAAGAATATTACATCATTTTCAAAAAATTATGTTAAGTGAAATAAGTCAAATTGGAAGAGACAAAAGATGAATGTTTTCTCTCATAGATGGAAACTGTCATTAATTTATAAAGGCATAAGTAAATACTTCGAGGTGGTATTCCCAACGTATTAATTGAAATATGGTTCAGGGGAGAACCCAAATGATATAATTCCTTAGAGAGGTTAACTCAACAGATTAATAAAATGAATACCAGGAAACAGTACTCAACTGATAGAGTGGAATAAAGAGGAGAGGGGAGGAAAAAGGAAGAGAGGAAGGAGGGAAAATGCAGTTATACATTTTAATATATATCTTGCAAAATTAAGAAACTTGAGGGAAGAGTTAGAGCTTGGGGGAAAGGAAGAAGGAGGAGAGGGGTGCTATTGATCAAACTGTGTTCATAAACTGCTTTGTTGAATAGAAGCTCTTTTATACAACTACTTAGAGATCATAAACATTTAACTTAGAAAAGCCCAGTACCTCCTTATAATAAGGAAAATTGAAAGCCAGTTATACATGCACAATATTATCCCATCTATATTAAATATGCTACATAAACTTGCATATGCATAGGAGAGTATATACTTCCTGGAAGCCTATATACAAAACTCTGTTTCTGGGATAGGACACATAATTATTTTTCATTGCACATTTTTTGATTATTGCTTAAAAAGTGAAACCATGTAAGTGTTACATTGTAAAAGTAAACAATTTAAAACAAACACCCAACCATGTATCTGATATAAAGACCTAGACCCATGATTTTGCTCTTGAAGGTCTATGAAGTCATAAGCAGTAGTGCATAGCCTATCATATGATAACTAAAGAAACTTTCATCACAAACATGGCACTATTTCTTATTGATTTCAGAGAGATGAGGGAAAAATGCAGGAATCTGGGGAAACTCAAGAGAGGTTTTTCCTAGAAGGACTTTAAACAACACAAAGCAATACATTCTTCTTTTCTACACCAGCCAAAATTGAAAAGTAAGTCACTTGCCTGCAAATACAAAATACAAAGAAAACATGAGTTACTTGATGGTTAGATGAGAGAGCAAGAGACCAAGGGGAAAAGGAAAAGGGAGGACAGCGCATGTAGGCATACAGGAAATGTTTTCTGGAAGGCTCAAATTGCAACGGTACAAAGGCTCTCAAAGCATTTTCCTGGTACACTATGCTTTTAAAAGTAGTTATTTCCTATGTGTCCAAATTTGTTTCTGTGAACCACAGAGAGGATATTGCACAGTGATTTTCATTTGGGCCATTTGATACCAAGAACCTGCTCCAAAAATTTGATTTGGGGAGGACATTGTTATAGGTGGATATTAATCTGGAATATTTGTTTTAATGTTCAAAACAGAAAAAAAACACACTATCAAAATTTAATTTTCAAAGTTCACAGCTATTTTGTAAGTGGTTGGTTTTAAAAGGTCAATCTGAGATGATTATTTTTAGCATATTTATTTCTCTTCTTAATATAGACACAGGACACTTCCTATAATGCATTATCTTTGGTGAATCAATAGCCTATGTAACTCATCCTGGAAGGGAAAAACCCCTCCAGAGAGGACCCCATATATCACAAATGGTGGTTCTCTCAGCTTTCACTTCTTTCACTTGCATTGGGCACAGCAAGGGTTTGCAGGCTGCTCTGAGTGTCTGGAGTAGGTAACTACATATGTTTGCAGCACGTGTGTTCTTCATGCATGAGTTCCTCACAGTTCTGCTCTTCAGATTCACCTTTGCAAAAGCTTTAGGATTAGCTTAGATCAGCAGACAGCCTGCTTCCAGTCCCACGTCTCCTGTGGGTCATTCAACACAAAGAACACAATCCTCCAGCATGGCTGTTGATATCCAATGGCACAGACCACACAGCTGAAGCTCATGGACTTTATTTGACAGGTAAGTGGGGAATATCATCTCTTTCTGTGGCTCAGTAGCAGATAGAGGAAGAGGGACCCCCTGCCTTGCTCCATTGCTGTGTCCCAAAGAAGGTAGAGGGAAGAACCATCTAGGAATCAGAGCTTCTACCGTGCTCTCCACTGCTTATTTCATATTCCACTCAGCCCAGAATTTTATCCCAACTCTGCTCTGTAGCTTTTTGTTTTCCCCAGGCAGGAGGCATAACTCACGGTAGTGGGTAGGAACAACCCTATTCCAAATGCTGAGAAGAGACTTTTTACAGTAACACAGCTCCTCATGGGCATCATCAGGATCACACCTGGGCTTGGAGTTGAACCAGCTTCCAACAGCTGCCTTGGATTCCTACCCACAATTCAAAGCATTGCCTCCATTGGAAAAGAAGGTGTCTCATTTAAACCAATGATATACCTGACTCCCAAAAACACATTTTGCAACAGAATACAGTTGGGGATTCAAATTACTATGTTGCTAAGACTGCAAGCACTATCACCATGGTACTTGATGTAAATTAGGAAAAGACAGCTCCTCAAAATTCAGCCAAACAATGTCCTAAATTCTTGTTTTACTTTCATCTACCTCTCCTTTAAACAAACAAACAAACAAACATGGTTTTATTCTAGCCTACAGAAACCTCTACTTACATATTACAAATGACCCTCCTATGGAAATTGCTCAGCCAGTTGGTCTTACCTCCTCGATGGATAATCAAAGAAGTCTCACTTCCGATGGGGCAGTCCTTCAGTATATCCACTACCTCTGTATGGCTCAGGTTCTGTACATTCTGCTGGTTGATCTCCACAATAAGGTCCCCTTCACACAGGCCAGGGCATCCCTGGATATCAAGTATCTGTTTCACCCGCTGTCCCGTGGGACTGTCAGCAATGGTGAAGCCAAAACCCTGGGCACCTTTCACAATGGTTAAGGTCATAAGTTCAGCTTGGGTGGCTCCAGATGAAGCCATAGACACATTGTCGTCGTGGACGGGTGGTGGATACGTGCCATCTAGCTGACTATCAGCAGGCATGGAGTGCAAAGAATGAGGTGGCCGATCTGTAATATCTGGAACCGACTGTGAGGTCCGAGAGATGTATTCCAAATATGTTTCATAGTTATGTCTTCCGTTGACCATCACTGGAGGTGGCCTTTCCATTATTGCAAGGGGTGGCACCATGCTGTTAGCAGGATCTTCAGGGTCAAAGGGCAAAGGATAGCCACGACACAAGACCAGGTTGACACTCTGACCAATAGGCACAGACTGGAAAAGTTTGACAACATCTGCATGAGTGTGTCCAAGGACACACACTTCATTAATATAGACAATGACATCACCTGCAAAAGAAGAGAGAAAGAGAGATTGACAACATGAGGTAAGTCCAATTAATGTTGACATAGAGAAATGGAATTATTTATGAGATCGGCAAAAGGGGTGCTCTGTTTCTCAGTAAGCAGTGAGAAATCAATTAGAAAAATACTTCAATTCACTGTAGGTGACACAAGGTTACAATAGGTCTGCCAACCAATATAACGATCTGGGGTAAAAAGTGCTATTTGGTTATTCTTGTAGTCCAGAAACCACTTTGTATTCAGAAAGAAAAGCTCAGAAAAAATGGTTAGGAGAACTTGAAGAAACATATATTCTATGTAGTTAAAAAAAATTCATTTTTGTTTACAGTATCATTCACCAGAGAATTTTCAATTTATTGAGAAATGGTAGCTATGAGATTTGGGCAAAAGAGAGCTCTGGCATTTGCTCTTGTTCCTATTCCTGATCTTGGGTTTGGTATCCCAGTTCCTCATCTGTGTAGTGGTTATGAGGATGGAATGAGCTACTGATGGAGAGAGCTGGGGTCAGTGTCTGGCACATGGCAAAACTTAAATAAATGTGCATCGTTAACCTTATTGTCATAGATAGTTGCTAGTAGCTCACCCCTATAATTCTAGCTACTCAGGCAGCTGATATCTGATGATCATGGTTCAAAGCCAGCCCATGCAGAAAAGTCAGTGAGATTTTTATTTCCAATTAACCATCAAAAAGCCAGGAGTAGAACTATTGCTCAAAGCAATAGCTGGCAGAGTGCCAGCTTTGAGTAAAAAAACTATAAATACAAGCTCCAGTATTGGCACCATAAAAGAAAACAAAACAAAAAAAACCTCCAACTATGATGGTGCAGACTCTTGGACCCTTCATATAACAAGCTGCTGTAAGCTTATCCTCTAATCCTAGCAAATCTGTTTCTTCTGTTGATTATTTCAGTAATGCCTTGTGCCTTCTCTCACCAATGAATTATCCTGGATCTTTACCAGTCTACTATTAGAAGCTAACTTTATAATATCAGAAATGCCCCAAATGTAGAATACTCATTATAAAAGATGTAATTAGAATGATTTTTCTGCTTTTTAAAGAATACAGAAAGACATGATTGTTTGAGATAATTGTTTTAAATTTTTTCCATTATGTATGAATAACAACTTTATTTTTAGAGATCTGTTCTATCATAGATTGGTATTTTTATCCTCACAAACCATAATACTTGAAAATTGGACTTGCAAATTGAAATTAAGTCTGGCTATGTGAGGAGTCCATGAGGGATGAAAAAACATGTTTTCACAGATTGTCAAGTGCATAACTCAACAGATATCAATGTATCAGAATAATTCTGAAATGTGTAGTGCAAATGTCAAGGGCTTTCATCTGGGACATCCCTGTCCATCAAGATAGCAAACATGGTTGAACTATCAGAGATAAATATTTTTCTGACCATTCATAGGTATATGATATAAAATAATTTCTTTATTAAATGCACTTAGAATAAATAATTACCTGAATAAAATAACTCTAAATTACACTCAACAGCACTGACTTGATTCATAGTCACTTCTCCCAAATGCAAGTGAGCCATTTAAGAACCAATCAGTCACAGCTTCTGTAATTGGTTAGATGGAACTTCACTCTTCCCTGATGCCACCAGAGAGGGTGCTGATGCATCACAGTCAGCAGGACCCAACTGAGTTGGAATGGGCACTCTTCCTCTGCCATTATGATTCCTCAATAGAGGGAGCATCTGGTTTTTCTTTGGCATCGTTTAAAATTGATTTTGATCTTCTCACAGAGTGCCAGGAAAGTGTCAGATTCAGAGAGACTGTATTTTCTCCTTCTGCTGCTCTTCCCCCATGCCCTCTCTCTGTCTTTATAGTGTGCTAGATCAAACTCAGGGGCCTCACACATGCTAGGCAAGTATTTTAACAGTGATTCAAATCCCAGCTCCCCTGCCTTTCTACTTTTAATCTTATATTCACACAGTTAAAAGGTTGAAGAAAAAAGAAATACCTATGTACTACCATGCTCATCTTTGTAGATACCTTCTTGGCTAGCACCTCACATGTAATTCCTTCTATTTCTAAAAATGGCCCTTGTCTTCAATCTGAGGCATGGTAATGATACTTTATATTCTATGTCCTGTCTGGGTGCATATAGAACTGCTGTCTCTAAGAAGTAAGTAAGCCCTAAAAAATGGTCAGCCCTAAAAGTTTTGTGTATTTTTAAACATTTTACAAATGATACCCATTTAAAATATTCTTACAACATCAATCTATTTTTATACCTGTGCCCCTAGTTCATGAATTTCTATGTTATATATTATCTATTGGTGGCCACATTGGTGTCACATCCATTTTCCTGTTGATGGATGCTGGCATTCTTATAAAATGCTAGCAAGTTTAAAGAATACTCTGCTATGGCTCAGTGTGGTGGTGTAATCCCACTCACCACAGCTACTTGGAAGACTGTGGTAGCTAGATTGTGAAACTGAGGCTAGCCTTGGTAAAGTTAGATGACCCTAACCCCCTAAAACAACAGCAGCAGCAGCAGCAACAACAACAACAACAAGGGGCTAGGGTTGTAGCATAAGTGATAGAGAGCCTACCTAGTGTGTGTGTGAAGCCCTAGGGTCACTGCACCACAACAAAGGAAGAAAGGAAAAAAAAAACGCATACTTTGGCATAAACCCTTTGCCATGGCTCCTGTTCACATATGGGAGATTATTTCTGAGTTATATATCTTGGCATGGAATTTCTGACCATTGCCTGTGTGTGCAGTTTTCAACTTGCTTGGATAAGGGCAAAAAAGATAATAATGAATTATACACTCATGGGTAATGTGTAAGACTTCTCATTGCTCTCATTTGACATGATACTTGATATTTTCAGACTTAATTTTGCAAATGTAATCGATATGATCAATTGTTTTCTTTTGCATCACCTAGATTTCTCAGGAAGGGAAAATATCTTTTCTTTTACTTCCTGAACATTCCTGTTTCACTTGGGAACTACTTTCCTGTAAAGTGAGTCCACTTTTCTTTTGCTCCAACACATTGGTGCTCACCTTTATTGTTGAGCCAATGCTCTCTGTAGGCTTGGGAGGCTGGCTGGTATATAAGTGGCCTCATGGGCAGTCAAAAGACTGAATACACTCTATCTCTTACTAGCTGTGTGCTTTCCAAAAACTGGCTTAAATACTCTGTGACTGAGACCCCACTGAAGTAATGAAGGTCAATATTGTTTCCTGGGAAAGGACTAGTGAAAAAATGTAGGCAAAAAACTTTGCAAGGTATAAATTGCTTTATATGGGATAATAGCTATTTTGTTAGTTGTTATTTTGATCAAGACAGTCCATCAAAATATTCCCACTGCAATCATTATCAGAGATGACTTCAGTATGATTGTTGAAATGACAGGCTTTGAATGGACAAGTTGAGAGTTGAAAGTCCTCTAAGATTCTCCCTACCTTTAATCACTGTGGACAATCTCATGCTGTTTTCCTGCCCTCTGCCCTGCTAGCATTTCATAGAAAAAAGAAAATGGGAACGTTCAAAACTCTTAAGATTTCCTGCCGAGTCTAAGGAGTCATTACTTGAGTTATAGTGATTAATGCTATCTATGTTTTTGCCTTTTAATGTCATCTTGCTATTTAGACACAGCATGGAAACTATTTGCGGGTCTTAGTAAGACTACTATTTAAAATTTATGAGTATTTTCCACTCAAAACATTTTTCAAGTCATCAAGCCAACAAGTGAGAAAGTAGGTTACAACAACATCTTTATGGAATGTCACAACTTTCTGAATTCAAAAAAGGATGAGTGGTCAGTTGTCCTAGGATACAACTATCTAACAACTTGAGGGCACTCAATGGCCCCTCATTAAAAACACACAGAGGCCTGGATAATGTGTGATGTTAAAAAAAAGTGTAGACGGAGATGTAAGCAAGCATTTACTTGTTCTGATAGAACTGATTGGGCAGGATATTTATAGACTTTGCTGCTGGATGAATGTCATTTACATGTTGTGAAAGGAAACTATAAGCCACCTGGTATATATCATCCTACAGTGCTAAGCCAAGTACTGGGACAGATTGGGTTTAAGAGCACAGAAAGGAATGTCATTAGGAAAACTGGCTCTAGCTCCAACTTGCTGGCCTACTTTGAGGGAGAGACTTGTACAGAAGTCACTTGATCTCCATCTTAAAAATCTTTTATAAAATAGGAATTCAAATATATCCTGCATTGCACCCTTCCTTATTTTTTTTTGTAAAATTACTGTGAGAATGAGATCATCCTTGTGAAACACTTTTAATTTTCACCAAAGGAAGGTTTACCATAAGAATAAGATGATACATTTCATTTAAAAGCTAAACACCTATTTTCATAACTATATTTCCTGGGAGATGTTATTATTTTCCATAGGACCTTCACTTCAGACAATATTAGGAACAGCTGGTTTTAGGGCTATTGGTCTCAGGTCTACTTGTCAGATTGGGTGTGACTGAATTTGGTGAATACTGCGTAGTAAAGTATTTAAAGTACAAGGGAGGGTAAAGAAGGTTGATGAAGGCTTGATACTGTTGCTCTACATGAGAAAATGTTCTGGAATAATTTCCTTTTTACTCAGGGGAGTAAATATATGTTGCCTATTATCTCATAGACACTGTCATTTTGGATAAAATAGGCACTCCTCATGACTCATTGTTGACACTGGCATTATTTTTATGCTGTGTCCTCTCCTCTCACATTCTTTCAGTCACTGTGGCCTACAGTCTTCTTTTTCAGCAGCTCTCACTGTTCCTATCTTCCTTCCTTACCCAGAACCCTGGACCAGCCTGGAATATGTGGACTTCCAACCCAATTCTCACCTTGGAATGTATGCTGGTGAATTCATACTATTCAATCTCCAGACCTATCATTTCCCAGTCTTTACCAATAATCCTCCCAGCTTATTTATTTATTTACATTTGTTGTGGGGCTTGAACTCTGGGCTGGGGTGCTGTCCCTCAGCTCTTCAGCTCAAGGCTAGTGCTCTACCACTTGAGCCACAGTGCCTCTTGCGGTTTTCTGATGTTTTATTGGAGATAAGAGTCTCATGGACTTTCCTGCCCGGGCTGGCTTTGAACTGCAATCCTCATATCTCAGCCTCCTTAGTAGGTAGGATTACAAATGAGCCACTGGCGCCTGGCCCAACTTATTTCTATTTTCACCTGCCAGTAAGTTATCATTTTGTGAAGCTGGTATCTTATCATTCATACCTTACAACTAACAACTTGTTGAACTTTGCTTTAGTTGAATTTTATTTTTCTTTTTACTTTCAAAGAGATTTACTTTCTAGGTATAATTTTGTCCCAACTCATTCATTTCTGTTGTCACTTCTTCATCAATATCTTCCAGTATTTCGATTCAAATTGCTCCCATCTCATGTTTGTAACTTACAAATTTATTCATACTTTCTTCTACTTATTTCAAGTTTTTCACAATATGCAGAGTATTAATTCTGTTTTGGACATTATTTATAAACATATACATGGAGGCTAAATAAAGATAATGAAAAGATTTAGTTATTAGACATTAGAGGGGATTTCTCAGATAAGCTTACTACGCCCACTGAGTATTTCAAATGTCTTCTTTATACAGATTTTTGATGAAAAATTACATCCATCCTAACAATTCTATGAACATTACTTTAAAAATTATTATATTTTTCTTTAGACCAACCAGATTTATTTTAGCTTTATTGTCTAAAGCTCATGTTTAAAAAATGTTTAAATTTATTATTTAATATGCACTTTTATTGCATATTGCCTACCTACTTATTTACTTCCTCACAAATACATAATAAATGATGACTGATCAGCAGATGATTGGATCAAGAAAATGTGGTATATATACACAATGGAATTCTATGCCTCCATCAGAAAGAATGACATTGCCCCATTTGTTAGGAAATGGAAAGGCTTGGGAAGTAAGCCAAGCCCAAAGAAACATAGGTCCCATGGTTTCCCTTATTTGCAATATCTAGTATATGTATGAGTCAAGCAGAAAAGGTCAGATAATGTGATGCTAGGAAAATGAACCCTTAGATATGTATTTAAATGTTTGTTTTCTTTTATGCATTTGTTTCTATTGCATTTATAAGATTATCTCTTTGTTGCTTTGTATGTTCCTCCCCCACAGTATAATCCCTGCTTTCACTATATTTGATGTCGGTATAATTTTTGGAGGAGAAGGGGAAAAACAAGTCGTTTAAGGATACAGGTGGACCTGTTGCAACAATGAGAAGTACAAGTTGTCATGTCGAAAACAAACTTTACAACTTTGGTGGGGGGGGAGGATTAGGTGGGGGTGTGGGGGGAGGCTGGGAAGGGATGTGGAGGGTAAACAAAGGAGGAGGCTGCAATGCTTGATAAGAAATGTACTCATTATCTTGCCCATGTAATTGTAACCCCTCTGTACAGTATGTTCACAATAAAAAAAAATAAATGATGACTGATACTTTTGGAGGTGTGCCCCATTCCCTCAATTAAAACTGGAAAGAACTGTTCTTGGTGAAATTCACTCTCCAAAGTATAGCACTGTGGTAATGCAGACAGTATAACAGAATCAAAGCTAGGTCTCCTTGAATTGACCTCTAAGCAAGTCAATGTGACTTTTTTATTGACAAGGCAGTAACAGTACTGGGGCTTGAAATCAGGGCCAAGGTGATATCCCTTAGCTTTTTTTTTTTTTTTTTTTTTTGCTCAAGGCTGACAGTCTATCATTTGAACCAGAGCTACAGTTCTGGCTTTTTGGTTAATTGGAGATAAGAATCTCTTGGCTCCTGCATAGCTACAATTAAGTGTAGCCATTGGTGTCTTGCCACAAAAGTTTTTTAAAAACCTATTTCACATATGTGAAAATGCTATACATATAATGAGCCATGATAATAATATATATATATTCATATATTAAAGTTTAAATGCTAGAAAAGAAGGTACAACGATAGGACAAAATTATCAGGAGAATTTTAATTTTCTAATTCTAATGTAAAATATTATACATGGCATTGTGAAGTAAAATAAGGTGAATCAATCTGCAGTATTATCGTAAGTTCAGACAATGACTTATTAACATTCTTACAGACTCAGACCAGCAATTATTTTGAAGTCAAGATGTTTAAATTTTTTGTTATTTTTTTAAATTTAATTTAATATTTGTGAACATACTGTACAGAGGGGTTACAATTACATGGGCAGGATAATGCGTACATTTCTTATCAAGCATTGCAGCCTCCTCCTTTGTTGATGTTTACATTTTTTATGTAGGTATGCCAAAACAAATGGTGTCAGTACATTCGTGAATCTTATTCTCATTTCCTCTTCCCAATGCATTTAACCACTGAATAAAAGCTTATAATGTATATACTATACATATATATAATATAACTTTCAAGAGATGATTAAACCAACTGTTTCTTCACTCTGAAATTCTTTTTTCCCCAATAACTTCCACTTTATTTTTTAAAATTTCTTTTATAATCTTTAAGCCATAAAAAGGAGTTGCCACTTAACAAAGCAGTTTATGAATAAAATGCATCTTGATTAACAACAATTCAACGTTCTCACCATCATCCCTTCCAACCTACCCCTTCCCTCACCTTCCTTAATTTTTCATTCTGACATTCTAAGACAAAGACTTTTGAATTCTAGCACCAAACGGGTTCTTTCCTCTCTTTTCCCAACTACCACCACCACCTTGCCATTAGATCCTTAGCAGCCATGACATGAACTTTTGCAGTAGTCACTTCTCTGGACTTGCTGTTGTTGGTGCTGGAAAGAGAGAGGGGAAGTCATGGCCTTGTAACAGATAAAGTCAAGTTCAAACTGTCCAGCAGCACATACAAACTGGTTAGACTACATTTTCACCAGCTCCTGCCACTTCTTCCCTACTTTAAGTTTTGCTTCAGGCCCCCATAGGTTATTTTCCTCTCCATCCTCCTTGCTTTACTTCCTGCTTCTACTCTTGCTTTGTCCCCACATGACAAACTCCTCAATCTGAAGCAATGTTTTCCTGTATGTTACTCTTCCCAACGTGTTTAACCACATCAGCAGCACCAGGATGTGTTTGATTGCAATGACTACCATTGATAATGTGCTTTGACATTACAAACTCTGTCTTTCCTCAACCTTATTGCACCCATATGGGAAAGCCATTGCTTTCTGAACTTTATACATGGGGAAACTGAACCTAGGAGAGGAAAAGCAACTTCTGAAGTCCCACTGATAATTAGGTCAGATTCAAAGACTGAATCCAGCAAAGAATTTTAAACAGCCTAGGCCATATTTTGATTTGAGGATCCTTTTGTGCCCATCAAATCATTATCAGCTATAAGGCTTGGAAAAATATTTTTAATCCCTGAATATGAAAATTGAGAGATGAACTGCAATATTCTTTTGATTAGCTGTTAATGGAAGGAGGCAGTGAAGCAGATAATTGCAAATAGGGAAATCCACTGCCACAGCTCAGTCCGTTTCCTGCTATCCTTCACAATATGCTGTTTGGAGGATGTCCCAGAGACTGTTGAGGTAGGGAGGAGACAGAGCACTGTGACCTCCACACACTGCAACAATAATGAAACATATGCTCTAGTGTACATCTCATAGCTGTGTGATCCTGGGCAAGCCAGTGGATGCAGAAACTGTGAAAGATAATCCCTCCCCACCTTTTTTTTCTCAGTGAACTCTAGGCCTAGTGCTTACTAGGTAGGTAATCTACCACCGGAGCAACTTGATTAGCCCCTTTAGGTGTGTTAGTGATGCTTCATGCCTGGGTTGGCCTGGATTTTGATTTTCCTATTTGTGACTTTCCCATGTCATCGGATAACAAGTGTGGTTCACTGTACCCAGCCATTGTGCTTCCCCTGTAGCTCGAGATGTAGGCATGCAGCACTGAGCCCAGCCATGGAGAGGGAGACTTGTTCTTTCTTTCTTTTTCCTTTTTCTTCCTTCCTTCCTTCCTTTCTTTCTTTCTTTCTTTCTTCCTTTCTTCTTGTTCTCTTTCCCCCTTCCTTTCTTTCCTTCCTCCTCCCTCCCTCCCTCCTTCCTTCCTTCTTTCCTTCTTTCCTCTTTCTCTCCCTCCCTCCCTTTCCTCCTTCTCTCCCTTTCTTCCTCTCTCCCTTTCTTCCTCCCTCCCTCTCTACCTCCCTCCCCTCCTCTCTCCCTTTCTTCCTTCCTCTGTCCCTCCCCCCTCTTTCTTTCTTCTTTCTTTCTTTCTTTCTTTCTTTCTTTCTTTCTTTCTTTCTTTCTTTCTTTCTTTCTTTCTTTCTTTCTTTCTTTCTTTTTCTTGTCCAGGCTAACCTCAAATTTTGCTTTCTAAGTAGGTAGGACTACAAGTTTGAGCCACCACATCCAGCTTTAAAAAGATCATTTCTAAGATGATTTTTTTCTAGTCCTGGGGCTTGAACTCTGGACCTGGACAGTGTCCCTGAGTTTCTTTTGCTTAGGGGGGCACTCTATCACTTGATCCATAGTGCCACTTCTGGCTCTTTTGAGTAGTTTATTGGAGATTAGAATATCAAGGAGTTTCCTGCACGGGCTGGCTTCAAACCATGATCCTCAGATCTCAGCCTCCTGAGTACTTAGGATTACAGAGTAAGCCACCAGTGTCCAATTCATTTCTAAGATCATTTTTAAGAGTTACTACATTTGTTGAGAATGTGGATTCACACACATCACTAGTTGGACAGGTAAGTGACATGCCTCTTGGAGCTTACTCCAGGTGCACTGATTTTCTCCAAAAGCAACCAGGGATTGTAATACTTATTCAAAGGCAGAGATATCCTCTATCTATACTTCATCCACAAGATGATGGAATAGCCACTTATTTCTCAAAAGAATGAAAGACTTCTTAATCACATTTTACAATTTCATCAGTGTGACCTGGTGCAGATGACTAATTAAAAGCTTGGTTTAAAGCATTTTATGTTTAATCAGCACACAAGCAACAATTGCTCCCTGGCAGATGTGAGTTAGTCCAAAGATCTATTTACATTTCCTTTGTGTTTGGCATTGAGTGGTAAGATATATTTAAATACTGGCATTTTACTTTCTTGAAAAGGAGAAAGAAAATACTTTCTAAGAGAATCTAAAGGCACTGATTATATGCTGATCTGGCAAAGATGAAACAATGCTTCTGATAAAACTATAAGTGAAGCCATAGAAAAGCACAAAAGATGGTTTCTTGCAAAGCTCCAAAGAGCAGAGGCTATTTAAAAACAACCTGCTTGCTTTAAGAAATTCAGTAGCATAAATGGTCAGCGAATCTGTCATTTCTCTAAAAGAATGTAACCCATTTTTAACCAAAAAAAAAAAAAAAGAAAATCGACAAAGGTATTATCAGAGGGATCAAGTAAGATGACAGTGGGTTACAAGAAGAAAATAAGAACAAAAGAACTCTATCTCAAAACCTGAAAGCTTATTAGAGCATGCTAAAATGTGTTGCAGTATTTCCTTGAGCTCTCCTGTGTGGGGGTGGACACAGGTGGATTCAGTCACACACAGCCACACCTGAGTTTAATGGAACCACCTCCTAGGGGTCAATTTGACCTGAACTAGCACCATTTTCTCACCTTAGTCCAACAAAGCACATTAAAAAAAATCTTCCCTGAAGTCAGGTATGGTAGCACAAACTCGCAATCTTACCGAGTCAGGAGGCTGAGGCATGAGGATTGTGGTTCAAAGCCAGCCTATGAAAAGTTCACAAGATTCTATCAAAAAAATAAAAAATAAAAAAGCCCACCAAAAGACAAAAGCAACATTAAAAAATAAAAGGATTGGGGGCAGGCTTAAGTAGTAGAGCATTTACTTAGGCAAATAAAAAGAAAAAAAACATAAAACAAAACAAAAAAACCCCACCAAACAAATGAGAAATCTCCCTTGTATGTTGTTGGGGTGGAGAGGCAGGGCAGGGGGTTCTGGCTATAGTGGAGTTGGAAACTTTTCAAAAGCAGAGCTTCCCTTTCCAAGTGGAGCTTTCCAACAGTTTATTCTGCTTTACCTGCAACTGTCAACTCTCTGTAGTTCTGTCTGAGCAAGAAAAACAAGTAACACGAAGAGAGAAAGTGAGAAAGATAAAACGGATTGATGCACTTATTTGATTTGATTGTGCTGCTTCTTGCCAATGAGTTGCCAAGTTTCTGCAACTCTGTGTGTGTGTGTGTGTGTGTGTGTGTGTGTGTTTGCGTGTTTGCTACTTGACATTCCCACACTGTTAAGATAGGTAGAGAAATGCTTTCAGTCTGAGGAAGAAGGGATTTCATTTTTGATACTGTGAAATCGATAAGAAACAGGGAATAAGACTATTTCACCACTTCAGATTACAATCTATGAAGTCATCGCCTTGATTTGCTTTGGGGGAAAAAAAGCCACTGTTTGCTCCAGTGTGAACTGGTGCTAGTCCTGAGTCCCCATGCTGGGCTGGGAGATGTCTGCTGGTGAAACTGCTTGGTTCTCACCCCGACATTTCCATCATCCTATGTGGCCTGTCTGGGAAGTATTCTGACTAGTGAGAGCCTCCATGGCAAACCAATCAACAATCCTTAAGTGGAGTGTAACACACTCCCTTATGTCGATCCACTTCTTCACTCCCTTCATTTGTGAGAAATTACAGGGCCCCTGCTGCCTTGCAGAAATGAGGGCTGCCAGAATATTTCTCCCATATGGATTTTAGAGCTAGTGCAGCATTAAGTTGCTGAGCTTCATAAAATGGGTTGGCAGAAGGAACAAATGTGCCATGCTGAAAATGTGCCTGTGTATCGCATACGCACTGGCCCAAGGTTTGACGAGAGAGCCTTCTAACGTGTGAAGAGGGAAACAGACTTGGCAGATGCGACTCGTCTCTGACAGACTATGACTATTCAAACTTGGACTCTTTGATTTCCTATTTCAGTTTCTGAAAGAGCAATATTTGATTCCAGTATTAAGAAGTCAAACTATTCATCACGCCATATATACCAAAGGTTGCCAATTAAAATCTCTCCAACACACAGTAACAGGAGAAATAATTTGTCTTGGCTCCTGTGAAATTTTAGAATGCAGAGAAAGATGGCTATTATCTCTCTAAATTTTGTGGGGCCATGCCTCACAGATGCTTTCTGTTAGACATTGCACACAGATTCTTCTGGGGATAATGTCTATGGTCTGAGGGTTTCAGGAAGATATGGAACAATTTCACTGCAGACAATGGGAGATTGTTATTCTCAGATATAACAGATAAATGGTGCAGAGAAAAAAATCAATTGAATCCCCTGCTATTTCCAATGTTTCAACTATTATATCCCATAGAAGGTGATTGAAATAAGCTAGCAGAAAATCATCACTGGAGAGTTTAAGTTGCCCTCTTCCTCCAGCTATTAAACATAAAACTATGTGAATACATTTGTAAGTAGATTCCTGTGTTTTTACATTAATTTTGATCACTGTGGATTATAATAGATTGTACATTCCATCAAAATATATTTATAAAGAGTCAGAAACAACCTAAATGTGATATTATTGTAAATTACAAGCTAGCATTCTATTTTACATGAAGTTCCTAGAAACCAGGGCAAAATTAAGAATCATACCCATATGGTATGGTGGAAGATTAATCAATTGAAAAATAAAATTTTCAGAAAGTTATTTGATTTCTTTTTTGGCCTAACTAATGCAAAACAGTCTATTAAGTCATTTCTACTGAATAAGTGTTTGAGATCAGGGAGTAATGACTAAATTGGCTAATAATATTAGCTACTATTATGTTCTAAGAATAATAACTGCCTGCCAATTGTTTTAGGGAACTTAAGTTGATTTTATTCCTTGATATAACCTGAAGGAAAATGTACTGTCCCTTTTTATAGAAGCAATCATGTCTGAGAGTAGCCAAGTTCCACAACTGCAAGTGACCAGGTAGCCACAACAATAGGGTGTTTGAGGTTGTTCCTAGGCTTATCTCCCAACTACATAGATGATTGGTTATCGAGACATTTGAAATCTCAAGATTCATTTCATCCAGTATTCATCTGGTATTCAGGCTTGGACTGGAGTTAGTTGCTTGGATTTTGTTTACCTAATTCCCCGTGTTTCACTGAATAGATTCTTTGGCATAATGTATACACATAAGTTATTTTATCATGATATAATAATCTTGTTTTTATCTACAAGGTGCAACTCTCATGAAGAAATCCCTCAATGATAGAATTATATTTGAAACAGCTACTCAGTCTGCCAAGTTTGAAAGCAAACATATGGGAACAAAAAGAAGAAATGACATTCATAGCAAAGAGGACCCATGGAGATACATTTTCAGGTCATAAGAAGCCATCAAGTACAGCATGCAGTAAGCATTATCTTAATATATTTTATGCGAGGTATATACTTTGAAAATCTACTGCCATGAAAGCTAAGATTCACAAGAACTATTAGAAATGGAACTATTTATATCTGAGTGAAAAATCTTATTGATTTCAATGAGCACAAATAGAGAAGGGGCTATTAGTTCACTGGCTACATCTGCTTTCTTAGATTGACATAGATTTGTTTTGATACATTATCAGTTTTTGTTACACAGAACTGTTAACTTCTCCACATAAGTGGTAATAAATGATTGCTGAGGATATAGGACTATTACCCATACCTATTTTGAATTCTATTTAAGCAGCTGACAGAATATAAACTCATATTTCAAATCTTTAATTATGGGCCTAAAAAAGCAAAAGATCTAAAGAGTTAGTCAATAAATAATATAAAATTATAGTCAGCAGATTATAAATATTTGTTGCTATATCAAGAGTCTGCTAGTCAATCTTTCAATAATTTCTTTAGCATAAAATGCTTAAGTCAGGATATTGGGAAAGATATTAATTAAAATTCAGGCTTAGATTAAAAAATAGAAAATAGGAGCTATGTCAAATATTTTCTGCTGTCAAATGTTTTCATCTAATTTTTGTCTTAGTTTCATTTTTCCCAATGGGCTTGACTGCAGCTTCTTAAATTTATTCACCTATTAAACATGTAATTATCATTTTAAATCTGACAATGCCTCTATTTGCATTGTAGAGAAAGATTAAAGCTAAGAAGTAGTATTTTGTTTTGGCCAAAGCAAATGAAACACTAAAACAAAATGCAATATCAATTTCACTTAAGTATTTTTCTTTGTTCAGTGAAAATTACCTTATTAAGTATTTTAAGTCAGAAAAGAGGAACCATATTATGCTTTAACAATTACTTTATTGACTATATTTGATTGGTATTCAATTAAGTCAATGCATGCAAAAATAATCATATATTATAGGTTCTAGGTTGACAAAATATACACTGATGCCTTTATTTTCATTGTCATTTAAATAGTTAAAATATCAAACTTGTTATCAGTAGGAATTATCATATCATTAGTCTGCATAATAAGGGGATAGGTAAATTTTAAAAAATCTAGTGGAGGGGGAGGAGATTGGAGCCACTGAGGGAGGAACTAGAAATACAAATTTTGGAATCATCAGCATAAGTATGTATGTTGTAAGTGTTCATTTGCTATTTCTCTATGGATTCCATATTTAAAACTTCTTTTCATCTCAATTGTACTTATTAAGTAGTAATTACTTCTGCTTTTACTAATTTAACCAGCAACTGATTTCTAATTAACAGGTGTTAATCAGTGTAACCAACATAAGATTGATGTAGCCATAAGAAAATAATTTTATTCTATTCTATTATCCATTGAATAAATACTTAAGGGGTCCTCATGAATATTGGGTGTAAGAGGCACAATCTTGACATCTTGGTGGAAGATGGAGACTTTCTGACAACTCTAGAGGTGGAATTCCACTTCACCCTTCCCACCCCCACGTGATAAGCAACTGGACTAGTAGAAGCTGACAGGGCAGGGACTTGGACAATAGGTTCCTGGACCTGTCAGAGCCACACCTCAAACTTGGGAGACTCTTCAAACTCTTGAGTTGCTTGTGACCCTGCCCCCTAACCATGACCCTAGTTAGGTCCCTTGACCCTGCTTACCATGACACCATGCCTTGGGTCTCCTGATTCTCCTCAGGTCACCATGGCATCCTTCTTCAACTCTCCAGTAGAGTTTATCTGGTTTGTTGAGATTGTTTTCTGCTCTTTCTTTACTGTAATACCCCCATGGCTCAGTTTTCTAACAGTATTAAGTATAGTCAAGGCTGCAACTTTTTTTGGGGAACATGAGTCTGCTTGCTGTCACCAGCTTTCTAATAAAGACTCCTGATTCAACGTCTCAAAATGTGGCTTTTCTGTGTCTAGCCATAGAATCCCTGTATAACACTTACTCTAAATTCTAGGAAAGGTCTAACAAATACAAAGATGTGTAAGAAATGGTCCATGACTTGAAAATACCACCAAGTAACAATAGAGTGTCAAGGTTTAGCAAAGAAAACTAGCATATATTTATCATAATTAAATGAATGTTTCCATTCAGCATTTTAGTGAAGTACTGAAAATAATTGGGGCTCCTAAAAATGACCCAAAACAAAATGAAATAAAACAAAATTACCTGTTCTCTTTGAAATAATGGAGAAAACTGTTATCTTTGGAATCCAGAATAGCATGCACAGAGTAATTGTGCATACATATTTATTGAATGTAAAAAACTAGTAGCCACATTTTAAGTAAGTAAAAGCCATCAGAGAAGAGCTGCCCAAAGGTGCGTTAAGTTTTAGCGAAACAGTGTTAGCTGGGGTGGGAGGTGGAGGTGGAGCTGTGAAGGAAAGAAGCAATGAGGGAAGCAGTGTAACTATAGAGCAGAGCCAAAATGGTAGGGCCAGAGAATGACAGTGTTTGAAGAGGGCCTAATCAGCCATTTCCAAAGTACCAGGAACAGAACATTACACTAAAAGTAGCCATTGGTTTCACCAAGTGGGTGTACCCCAATGACATTTCCTTTACTGGGCTATCGACAGTAGAAAAAAAGTATAGAAAATTGGAGAGGGAATGAACCAGCAGAGGTTTAGCTTTAGAACAGAGAGGGCTATGTCCGCTACCCTTAGACTGCAGAATGGAAATAAAAAAGATAGCAGGAGCAACAATGCAGGTTTACTTTCACTTGACTTATGAGAAGCTAAATTCATTAATGTAGTTGTGAAGATGGGAGGGAAGGGTAGGGAAAAAACAAAGGAGGAGATAACAATGCTTGATAAGAAATGTACTCATGACCTTGCTCATGTGATTGTAACCCCTCTGTACGGTATTTTCACAATAAAAACTTATTTAAAAAATGTAGTGAAGTAGGGTGAGAGACAGTAACTTGGAGGAGGGTGGCAGCGATGGGAAATATGGACAAAACCCACCCCCAACCACACCTGAATCTTAAGGTTCACCAATGCTTCCTGCCATGATAGAAATCTCTGTTCATTAATGATTTTATGGCAATACTGTTCCTTCGGACCACATTTGGGAACAGAATATAACCATGTGTCTATTGAATTGAGGTTGTCTGCCTTACTAATTCAGATAAGCAAAAGCCTCTGATTTGAATACTTGCCAAACTCTTACATTGTCTTTTATAGATCTGGATTCTATCTCTCACATGTATACAGATACATTCACACACACAAACACATACATAGACACACAATGAAGTAGTACAAGATAAGAACTTTCTTTTCATACAGAGAGAGATGGTAATAGTTACTTTTAAGAGTCAATGTGGTTTGGGTAGAGTGCCTAATTATCAAATAAACACTAATCTTTGTACTGCTGAGAAGGTATTTTACAGATGTGATTAACATGGGTGAGAGTCATGAAGCCATCTTCAAATAATCTGGGTAGGCCTCATTCCATCAGTTGGGAAATCGATAAGAACACAACAGGTTTCCCCGACAAAGAAGAAATGCTGACTCAAGCCTGGGACACCAGCTACTAGCTGACCTACAGATGCGGGGCCTGCTAACCTGGCCATTATGTCAATCACTTCCTATTGCTTCTTGTCCTTGGAGAACTGATGCAGAGAACAAAGCTCAAACTTTACTGAGAAAAAAAATAGTTCTAATTCTCAGGAACACTTAAAATACCTTCTTAAACTTATTTACTAAGCTTTAACCTCATTGGGACAACAAATCTATAATTTAGTCAGTTATCTGAGGCTAGAAAGTGTCAGGCGCTGGTGGCTCATGCCTGTAATCCTAGCTACTCAGGAGGCTGAGATCTGAGGATCATGGTTCAAAGCCAGCCTGGGCAGGAAAAGTTCATGAGACTCATCTCTAATGAACCACTAGAAAATCAGCGGTGGTGCTGTGGCTTAAATTAGTAGAGCATTAGCCTTGAGCAAAAGAGCTCAGGGACAGAACTCAGGCCTCAAGTTCAAGTCCCATGACTGCCCTCATACCCCCTCCAAAAAAATCCATAAGTTCTTCTCTCTCATGAAATCTTTCTGGTATTGTTTTACAGGAATTTTAAGATATCTTTTCAGAAAAACACAAAATGTATAGTCTCCTATTATAGATCTAAGAAGCTACCAGGAACATTTCAAAGCAGTGGCCAGGCAAGTCAGACTCTAGCCCTTCATAATTTATTTGGTATATTTTACATAGTTAGGGTAATAAAGGATATGTTTGACATAACAACGAACTAACCTTGTTTTTTGGCAAACACTATCTAAAAGTCTCTAGAGCTAAGTCCATTGCCAGCCATTCTTTTCAAGGATGGCTTGTTATTATCCTCTCGGAAATAATTAACAGACTGTAGTACAAAATAACATGGACTTTATCCTGAAATTCTTTATTGAAAAAGGTCCAGGAAACAAAGTAGTTTCAAAGTTTCACTTCCAAGATTCTTAGTTTCTGAGAACTTTTACTCTGAATTTAAAATGTAAAATACTAAAATACTATGACCAACTCACATTTTATCTAGATACTATCTTGACTTAAATGAAGGATCTAGCCTAATCATTATTCATTATTTTCATTGATAAGCACTATACTTGAACGTGGAATCTGGCGTTCAGGCTGACATACAGTACTGATCCAATTATCTTAAAACAGGCATTTGAGTGTAGTATTTGGGACTTCATTAATTCTGTTGATGAACTCAAACAGCTCTAGCACTTTCTCACATTATTAGGTTGACAAGGCTTAAAATCCACAGGGCTTTCTATCTAAATGTCTTAGTTGATCCAGATTTATCAAATCATTTTTCATCATTTTTGTTTCAGAATATGATGGTAATTTAGGCCATTAAATCCTACTATAGGAATTATTATGAAATGAATTCATTCAGTATCCATTAGAAAATTATATACTCCCTTTTTATATAAAGATTAGTCTTAAGCACATTTTTGTCTAGAAAAGCTACACAGGTACTATTTTTTGCATATGGGTAAGATGATTTCAGTAGCAAGTATGCAGCTCTGCTATTGCAGCACTAGAGCAGCTATAGACAATATACAAAGAAACGAATGTGGCTGTTGCAATAAAATTTGATTAATAAAAGCAGGCAGTTGGTAAGGTTTCCTCACTTAGTTTGTAAACCTTCGGAGAGTCCGGGAAAGATAAATAGTATTACTTCATTGGTCTTTGAATTTGGCATAGGGCCTCTTTGTGGTATCAGAACCAGGACATGAAATTGTAAGAAGACCTTCTTAGCCACTCAGAAGGGTGAGGATTGGGGTTCAAAGCCAGCCTATACAGAAAAACTGCCTGGACACTATCTCCAATTAAGCAGCAAAATATCAAACAGAGGTATGGCTTAAGTAGTAGAGTACCAATTTGTGACCTGGAGACCAACAATTCAATCCCTGAATCATCTCTGTCTCTGTCTCTGTCACTGTCTGTCTGATACATTCACACACATAGGAGATAATCAATTATAAAATGAATTTCAGTCTCATGATACCAATTGTATGTCTCAAAGTTGTTGAGACATCATCAGTTGCATTGTATGTGCTTTACTGAATATAGAATACTTTCCTATATGCTGTCCTTAGTTGGAAGAGTACATCTAGTTCATAGGAGAGATTAAATGATTGATACTCAAAGCAATTAACTGATTAGATTGGTATCTTCTGATTGCAAATCTTTCAAGTTTATTTTCTGGAAAAAACTTACAGCTAGAATTCCTTAAGAAATAAAAATGTGGGACTGGGGATGTGGCTCAGTGATAGACCGCTGGCCTTGTAGCATGTATGAAATCAAAAGTATGATTGCCAGCAAAAAAAAAAAAAAAAGTAAATGGGAGAAATCCTGTAATACAAAAGCCAAACAAGTGGCCCATTTTTCAAAAGGAGAAAAAATGTGTCTAGAAACCAGTCAAGTAACTCCTCACCTGACATTTACTGACAGTAGCTAATTGTCTCTTCAGCTTCTGACAACGATTCCTTCCATTTGAACTAAAAGAGTAAGAATGTTCACTGCATTTGGCCTGTGCTCAGTGAAATTATGACTATCGCCCCTATGGAAGGGAGAACTCAGCGAACACACACACACACACACACACACACACACACACACGATTGATTTTCTCCTTATTTAACTAGAACTGCATATAAGGGATCATAAAGCCTGGATAGGTTTTAGACCATTCCTGCCTATTAATTTGGTTTATGAGCTTCTGCTTAGTCCCTTTGTTCTTTCTTTCCTCACTGCTGCTAGGATGTCATGGGGTCAAGGGTCATTTAATTTAGGACAATCACTTGGTTGCTGCAGTTTTTTTTTTTAATTGTGAAAATACCATCCAGAGGGGTTATGTTTACATGAGCAAGGTAATGAGTACATTTCTTATCAAGCATTGTTGCCTCCTCCTTTGTTTCCCCTTACCATCCCTGCCCTCCCATCTCCACACTCCTCTCCCTTACCCCTCCCCCCCCCGTCCCCACCCCCAAACCTGATATTCAGCTTGGATTCTCTTGATAACTAGATGTTCTTTTAAAGAACCAGTTTCTAGTGTCCTTTACTGTTTCAGTATTTTGAAGTTGATAATTCCTTTGTACAACTGCTTAAAGACAGTAAGATGAAAAAAGTACAGAATAAAGACCAAAAAAATATAAAAAACCCTATTTAGAGTAACAAGATATGTAGGAAACTATGATAACACTGGAGACAAAAAAATGCAAAGGACGAGGCAATTACATACTAAAATAATTAAGAGAATCATGGTGTCCAGACTTACCTGTTCTATTCTTGGGAACTTTTGAATAATACAACTTTATTCATGCACTTAATCATTCCTAGTCTCTTCCTACTATAGTCAGTGTTTGGGCTGAGGAAAGAGGAGTTTATCTTTCCTTAGAATTCTTTATTTCCTGTCTAAAAACACTGATCAAATTGATTTGGCCAGAAGTCAATGCAATGGCTTTGTGGTATGTAGCCAGATTTTGTTACATTCCCACTCTTTAGCAAGTCGATCAGGCATGGTTTTTCAGGCAAGAGAGAATAATATGGCTCATAGAACTATGGGGGTAGATCAGCAGCAACCTGAGACATCAGTTCTGATTTGACTTCAGTTGTGGTTTTGTCTTCTGTGAACTTGGCTGCTTGTCCTTAGATAAGAGCAGAATCAATCACTGGTGCATCCATTAACTAAGGGACTGATTTTGTGGTAGGAGACTCTTCCTCCTTCCTCCATAAAACTATTAATGCTTGAACTAATGGCCAGGAATTGCTCTGGGCAAAATCGTGTCTTGAATTCCATTCCAGAAATAAGCACAGAAAGCCCACGCTAAGAATAAAATGGTTTACGATTTTAAAAAGCACACTTCACAGTTGAAATTATGACAGATATGAGCAGAAGCTGGAGGATAAACAAGTGCTGGCCAGCTGGCCACGGACACTCTAAGTGGTTTAATAGCCTACAGTAACTCTGACAACTTACTAGGCAGCTTTTATGAGTCAGGGCAAAATGAACCCACTGAAACCACTGTTGCTAGAACACCAATTCACAGAGGTGTGTAGAAAAGCTTGCAGGGCAACAAATACCCAAACCTTGCAAATTAGAAACTGCTAGCAGAGGGCAGTCTGGGTTAGGCCTCTCAGGGAATTTTAATTTATGTTTAGAACTTATTTTTACATTTAGAATTTTGGTAAACTAGTCACATAATTCTGGGGGAATTATTTTACCTCTCTGAATTTCCATTTCAATAAAAGAATAGCACAGTTTTATTCTTTTTCTTTTTGCAATACTGAGGTTTGAACTCATAGCCTTGTCTTTATTACTAAGGTGCTCTACCACATGAGCCAGGTTCCCCAGATGTTTTAATTTGGTTATCTTTTGAATAGAATCTCTCTTTTTCCCTGGGCCAGCCTGTGTTGTATTTCTCCTATTTATGCTTCTTATAACTGGACATCACCATACCCAGCTTTTATTGGTTCACATGGTGGTCTCATGAACTCTTTGCCCCAGTTGGCTTTGAACTGTGATCATCTGTATCTGTACTTCCCCAGTAGCTGGAGTTAACAGGCATCAACCACTATGTTCAGCTAAAGCACAGGCATCTGAATGCCTATTATTTTCCAGTCATTTTCTTGGCATTGAGGACAATGCAATAGACAATGATTACTTTATGCTCACCATGTGTGAGATTATATGTGAGACACTGTGCAATATGAATTAAAATGAATTATCTGGATGTACCCTCCCAGGAATCCCATTGTGATAATCTTATTGCCACTACTGGAAATAATACTGCTATTTTGTCTCTGTCTGAGAGATGGGGAACGCTGAAGCACGGAGAGGTCAATAAGTTACCAGAGCCTACTCTGCCAACCATTATATAGAACTGCCTCCCTGTTCTCTAAGCTGAACAGTGCTTGTAAATGTGATTATGAAACACCTGGGGATCTTGTGAAAATGGAGTTTCTCATAAAGTAGTTTCTCTCTGGGGAGGTTCAAGATCCTGGATATCAGAAAGACCTTCAGAGGATGTCAGTGCCATTGGTTCATGAGTCATGTCAAGAAGTGCTGGACTCTCAGTTCACACATTAGCTGGCACATTAGGAATTGCCTGGGTGCCATTAAAAATGTCTATGTCCTAGTCACAGCCCATATTGATTAAACTGAAATTTCTGGGGCTGAAATTCAGGCATGAGGATTTATTTTTAAAGATCTTTAAATAATTCTAATCTATCAGTACTCTAGAAAGCAAGTCAGTAGTTAAAGATCAGAATTAAAACCAACAAAATAAAAGTGTATTGCACTAATAAGTGGAATATAATTTGGGGAAACTTTTTACCTTGAATGATGTGTGTGTGTGTGTGTGTGTGTGTGTGTGTGTGTGTGTGTGTGTGTACACTGACTTCCTGATGTATGAAGGGTCAAAAAGAAAAATGTTGATAGCCATAACTTAGCAACAAAACCTTGTATAGTGTACCAAGAAAGGACTAAATAGGAGATGGGTAAACAGACTTAAATTCTTGGTTCTTCTCTTTCCATTAAGAACTGCTTGTGATTTCCTTTTCTTTCTTTCTTTTCTTCTTTCAGTCCTGAGCTTGAACTCAGGACCTGGATGCTGTCTCTGAGCTTTATTGTTCAAGGCTACTACTCTACCACTTAAGCTGCAGCTTTCCTTTTGGTTTTTTGGTGGTTAATTGGAGATAAGAGTCTCATGGACTTTCCTGCCTGGGCAGTCTGCAAACTGTGATTCTCAGGTCTCAGCCTCCTGAGCTAGAATTATGAATGTGTTCCATTGATGCCTGGAAGCCACTTTTTTTTAAAGCTACTTTTAATACTAAAAGCTGTTTCTTTTTCCTTCCTTTCTCCCTTTTGTCTTTACATTTTGTCTTATTCTTTTTATATTGTAAAAATACTGTACAGAGGGGTTACAATTACATGGGCAAGACATTTTGTCTTATTCTTAAAAGGACTCAAAGAAGTTTACAAATACATCATTATGACATTACTCTTTCCCATAAGGAGCTAGTTCATCATCTATTGGCAGAGATGGATATTTTACAATACAAAGGAGTGGGTGTGTACAAAATACTATATATGAAGAGATGCAGGTGAACAATGTGATGAATTGCCACATGGGAGATTGCTTCAAACAGGATGTCATAAAGGAATTGATATGTCATCCATGTTTCTAGGAGGAATTGGACAAATTAAAGAAGATGGAGAGAAATTCAAATGAGAGGTATTTCTTCTACCTTGTGCAAAGTCAGGCATGGTCTGAGCTTGACTCTAATAATTAGAGTGTATCTGGAAAGGATGACAGTTGTAAGAACTTGTGCTAAGGTGACTGGGGCCTGGGGAAGATATATTTATTGGAAGACTGCATGATGGGCTGGCCACGAGAGAGACTGATTCCAAAACTGGAGAAGAAGGACTAAGTATCCTTGTTAAAAGGGAGGTAAACGGCAAGGAAGGGAGAAGTAGAATGAGAAACACGGTCTGAGCTGGCAAGGGCAAGGAGTTGAAGGATCTGAAATAAGTTCAATATGGGTCTTAAAATACAGAGGGAAGGAACTGGAATTTTTTTTTTTTCTGGAGCACAGTCAGGCAATCCATGACATACTTCAAAATGACTAGAAGAGGAAGAGGGGATAACACAGTTCTAAAATATAATGCATAATCTACAAAATTAAGAAAGGAATCAGGGGTTCAGAGAAGTGGGGGAGAATGATGGGAGGGGGGACATTGATCAAGTTGCGTTGTATTTGTATACTGCTTTTTTGACTGGCAACTCCTCTGTAGATAAAAATAAATTAAATAAAGAAAAGTCCCCATACACAACAATGATTAATTTGAGAAACATTTCTTAAATTTGATGATCAAGCATTTATTATACTCTTAGTACATGCATTAAGTTACTATGCTATGAATATGTACAAATATGTGTCAATGAGAGAATTAAAAGAATCATGGCTTCAGAAAAAAACACAATCAGGAACTGATGGTGAACACAGTATGAAATTGGTTGAATTGATGTTGGAGCTGGTATCATGAAAGGGGTTCATCACAGCTACCTGTGACTACAGGTGCTAAATTGGAACATTACTATGGGAGACATTGCGTTCCAAGCTAACTGATTAGTTTTGTTTGCTTCTTTGATCAGCTAGCATCCTCCAGGTTCATATGTGGGAAGTGGCATAATCATTTCTGAAAGGTAATTCTGGAGAGAAACTTAGGGCTCAGCTTGAGAGTATAAAGACTATTGCATCAATTTTGAGTTACTAATGAAGTCCTAAGCTAAGAAAATGCCAAACGTAAGAAAGGAGAGGAGGACTTCTGAAGAACAATTGTCCAAGCTAAAAGAGAAGTTTCCAGAACCAGTGTTTAGGTGGTAGCTTGGGACATGAGTGCTTTCACCTCAGGCTGAGAGTTCAGTTAGAAAAGAGTTGTACAGAGGAGCAGAATTGACAGAAGTAAAATCTTGTATATGGTAGGGAATTCTGAGTCTAGAAGAAGAGACACACGTCTATATAAACCAGGAAAGAATGAGGAAGCTGCTGGGACAGACAGGCTCCAAGATATAAGCCTACTGTATTACACAGGTATAATGAAAGGGTGCAGTTAATGCAGAAATGAGAAATAGATTTGGTTAAACCTGTATTCTTTAAACATAAGGGAAATCTGTATAAATGAGTACTAAGGAAAGCTATCCCAAAGCTATCTGAACTCTCCTTCCTATTATATTTTATAAAGATATAAGGCAGAACTATAATGTAGATGTCAGTTATATAATTTCTTCCTATAATCATACTTTAGGCTCCACAAGTAATTTTGATTACATCATAATAATTTTTTCTCATTATTTAAAAAATTATATTTTATTTTCTTGTAAAGAGGCAGTACAGAGAGGCTACAGTTACATCAGTAAGGTAATGAGTACATTTCTTGTCAAGCATCATTACCCCCTCCTCTGTTTTTTTCCTACTATCCCTTCCCTCCCCAACTTTCTCCTTCCTCCCCCGCCCTGACAAAGTTGTAAAGTTCATTTCCAGCATAGTGTCTTGTGAGCATCATTGTTGCAATGGATCATCCTATGTCCTTGTTTCAACATTTTGTTATTCCCCTTCTCCTTCCCCTCCCCAAATTATATAAATGTATATACAAGGTGCAAGGTACCAAAATCAAATACGGTGAGAACAGGGATATACCACAGGAAGAAGAACACACAAAAACAATAAAACCACATAGTAGTGCATTAAAAACAACAACAACAAAGAAAAACCTCTAGTGTCCATATCTTAGGGTTCATTTCACTTAGCATCGTCTTATGTAGTCATATGTACCTAGCTTTTGAGAATTTCTGTTCATCTGATTAGATTATTCTAGACATATACTAATTATTGTAAATAAGGGAAACCGTGGGCAACATTATTCACCATAGCTAAGATATGGAACCAACCTAGATGCCCCTCAATAGATGAATGGATCAAGCGCGCGCGCGCACACACACACACACACACACACACACACACACACACACACACACACACACACACACACTGGAATTCTGTTTCCATCAGAAAGAATGACACTGCCCCATTTGTCAGGAAATGGAAAGACTTGGAAAAAAATCATTTAAAAGAGTTTTTGGGAGAGACAGAGAATGTTGAAAGGGTAACATTGATCAAGATGCATTGTACTCATAAACTGATGTGTTTCATTGAAACCCTTTGTAAACTACTTAAAGATAACAACAACAACAACAATAATAACAATGAAGAGAGGGTTACCTACTCTAAGTAGCAGTGGATATGAGTACGAATTGAAAACTTCGATATGTTTGGTATTAGAAACCATCACTTAGCTCTTCTATTTTCGCAATTTAGGGATTTGAGACTAGTTATCTAAAACAAAGCTACTTTAATGATCATTTAGATAAGAGAAGGAACTCCTACTCTCATCTTCCTTTGCCTGAAATAAATATACAAGATAAACCCAGGTGTCTGAATTCTCAATGTGAACATATTTTCCCAATGGGAAATCACTAAATAAATCCAACATGGCCTTTTCTCATTTCACACGATGGATAATTTCACTGAGAAATCTTCTACCAGGAGACAGCAGCTTCAATACATAAATTAAACCTGACAATGTAATAATAGGCTACATGAAAAATAGCATTTAAATAGTAAAATCATTCCTCATTCCAAATACAATCCATTATTCAAATTTTCCTATCAAACCTGAATGTAAACAGAATATTAATGCTAATACAAACTAAAATAATTATGTCCTGTTTAAGTTCCATTTTAAATTACTCACATCTCTTTTTTTCTTGATGCTATCTTCCCAGTTTTCTTGTTTTAATTATCAAAGCACTATTTGCCATTTTCCTCCATCTTTTATCGTTACTTTGTAAATACTGTAATTGGGTGCTGTCCTTATCAAATTGTATCTTCATTTTCTTAAAGAACACTTGCATTTTCCCCTAATATTGTGAACTTTCATGGTAGCATTTAATATTTAGTTAACCAGTAGACAAAGCATGGCATTTGGACATAAAACTTTAGGAAAAAGACTATGATTTATGGGAGAGGGCATCAAAATACTCATTGAAGGGGAAAATAGATCTTTCTATTAGGTAACAGTTACATATTCTCACTCTAATTTCATTATTTAGTAGTGACCTCCCTCTCTACAATTTTTTCTCTCTCCTTCTCCCCTTCTTTCTCTCCATTCTTTTCCTTTTTTGGATCTGAAGGTAGAACCTAGGGCCACGGGCATCTAAGCATACTTAAAAAAAATTGTTGACCTACACTCTCATCCCTCATTGTTATTTTGATTTCTGTAGGGTGGCCAACATCTTTTAAATGCTTAGGAACACTAAAGGTCTTAATTTTGTTTTGCAACAAATGTTGTTTGTATCAAAGCTGAGCACAAAACCTAATAACGTTTGTTGGATGAATAAACTTCCCATTTGGAAAAGTTTGGTTCCAAAAGGCAAGTTGGAAAAACAGGTAGCAAATACAGCCTTCTCTTGTTTACTTCTTAGTCATTTACTAAACTCTTGCCTGAATGCCATTCATCAGTCAATCCACCAGCCAAACAACCATTTATCAATTAACCAAGCAGCCAATCAACAAGTAAATTACTTGATGGTGTGCTAAGTACTATGAGAGTTGTACGCTTGACTTCCTCACGAAGGAACTCAAATTCTTGAACTACTGGTCACACTTAAAAATCGGATTCATATTTAATAAAACTTTTGGTATATTAGCATTTCAAATTAATTGGATGGATATTTTGTTCCAAATATTGCTTTATAATAAGGTCTTGTTATGATTTTTCTGCATATCACCGTTTTAACTATTCTAATCTACCCGAACACAAGATACTAATTTTTAAACACAGGTAGTCACTCTTATCTATCTATCCATTTGTTATTGTCAAAATAAACAACCTTCAGCTTGGTGTGGTATCTCATGCTTGTAAGTCTAGCTATTCAAGAAATAGAGATCAGGAGGATTACAGTTTAAAATCAACCCAGACAAAAAGTTCATGAAAACCCATCTCAACCAATAGCTGGCTATAGTAGTACATGCCTGTCAGCCCACTTACAATGGAGAGTATAAATGGGTGAACTGCAGTTCAGGCTGGTCCAAGCAAAAAGTGAGACCTTATCTTTAAAATAACCAAAGAAGGGGTTGAGAGTCTAGTGTAATGGTTCAGTGCTTGTCTAGTAAGTGTAAGGTCTTTGGTTCAATCCCAAGCACAAATTCAAAACCAGAAAAACTATAAAATTAATTGTAAAAACATAACTAGAGAGAAAGGGTTGGAAGTGTGGCTCCACCAGTAGAATACTTGCCAGAGTTCAAACCAAATACTGACCCCAAAGCATCCAATCAACAAATAAACCAGTGAAAAACAGATAACGTTCATGTAATTACATTGCACCTGTACTCTTTTGTTAATATTTTAAACTTCATTTTATTAATGTACAGAGGGGTTACAGTTACATATGTAAGGTAGTGAGTAAATTTCTTGTCAAATTTGTTAACCCCTCCCTCATTTTCTCCCACTTTCCCTAACCCCTTAAGTTGTACATCTCATTTCTAACATATTATCTTGTGAATCTCTCTGTTGCATTGGTTTGCCGTTTGGGTTTTGTCTCACCTTTTTTGTTGTTCCCCCTCCCTTCCCTAATTCAGAAAAATGTATATATAATACCCAGGGTACCCAAATCAAATACAGTGACAATAAGGGATAAACCATAGGGAAAGAAAAGAAACAATGAAAGAAAAAAAGAAATAACATCACATAGCACATTAAAAACAACAACAACAAAGAAAAACCTCTTGTTTCCATATCTTGGAGTTCATTTCTCTTAACATCATCTTATATGGTCATTGTACATAGCTATTGAACAGGATAAATAGAAAGCCCCACATTGGGAGATCTTCAGTAGCCATACAACAGACAAGGACCTCATATCTAAAATATACTTGGAACTCAGAAAATTAAATCCCCCAAGAACAAATCTGTCCAATAGACTTATGAGGAAAAGTTCAACATCTCTGGCTATAAACATGCAAATCCTAACAACATTGATATTCCATCTCACCAGTTAGAAGGGCTATAATCAACAAATCTAATAACAACAGATGCTGGAGGGGATGTGGACAGAAGGGAACTCTACTGCATTGTTGGTAGGAGTGTAAACTTGTTCAACCACTCTGGAAAGGAGTATGGAGGTTCCTCAAAAGACTCCACATAGAACTCCCCTATGACCAAGAAATTCCACTTGTGGGCATTACCCAAATAACCACAAACAAGACCATTCTAAAGCTACCAGCACACCATGTTCATTGAACATTATTTACCATAGCGAAGATATGGAACCAACTCAGATGGCGATCAGTGGATGAATGGATCAAGAAAATGTGGTATATATATATATATATATGGTGTATATATATATATATATATATATATACACCATATATATATATATACCAAATGTGGTATATATATATACATATATATGGTGTATATATATATATATGGTATATATATATATACCAAATGTGGTATATATATATATATATATATATATATATATATATATATATATATATATACCATATATATATATATATATATATATATGATGGAATTCTATGCCTCCATCAGAAAGAATGACACATCCCCATTCATAAGGAAATGGAAAGATTTGGGAAAAATTATATATATATATATATATACACACACACACACACACACATATATATATGTATGTATGTATGTATATTTTATCCCTTGTGGGACCTGAACTCCTGGCCTGGGCGCTGTCCCTCAACTCTTCAGCTCAAGTTGAGTGCTCTACCACTTGAGCCACAGCTCCATTTCCGGCTTTTGTTCGCTTATGTGGTGCTGAGGAATCGAACCCAGGGCCTCATGCCTGCAAGTAAAGCACACTACCACTAAGCTACCTTCCCAGCTCCCGAGAAAAATCATATTAAGTGAAGTAAGCCAGAACTAAAGAAATATAGATCCCATAGTTTCTCTCATGTGTAATAATTAGTATATGTCCAGGATAATCCTAGTAGATGAGCAGAATAGCTCCTGTACTTTTTTTTTTTTTTTGGTCTGTCATGGGGCTTGAACTCTGGGCCTGGGCTCTGTCCTTGCACTCTTTAGCTCAAGGCGAGGGCTCTACTGCTTGAGCCACAGTGCCATTTCCAGTTTTTCTAGTGGTTTATTGGAGATCAGAGTCTCATGGCCTTTTCTGTCTGAGCTGGCTTTGAACCGTGATCCTCAGATCTCAGCCTCCTGAGTAGCTAGGATTACAGGCATGAGCCACCAGCGCCTGGTGCACCTGTACTCTTAAACCTAGCTGTGGCTTCAAGATTTTTGTTCAAAAACTATGTACATATGACCAGATAAGATGAAGTTAAGCGAAATGAACCCCAAGATAGGGACACAAGTGGTTTTTTTCTTTCTTGCTATTGTTTCTAACATATTTATAATGTACCCTGTGATTTTTTTTGTTACTTTGTATGTTCCTCCCCCACGGTTTAACCCCTGTTTTCACTGTATTTGATGTTGGTGCCCTGCATCTTGTATATACACTTCTCTAGGTTGGGAGAGGAAGGGAAAAAACAAAATTCTTAATAACAATGAGATGTACAAGACATTATGTTGAAAAATGAACTTTACAATTTAGGTGGGGGGAGGAGAGTGTAGTTGTGGAGGTGTGAGGGAAGGGATGGTAGGGGAAAAACAAAGGAGGAGGCAACAATGCTTGATAAGAAATGTACTCATTACCTTGCTCATGTAACTGTAAACCCTCTGTATAGTATTTTCACAATAAAAAAAACTTATCAAAAAGATTTTTGTTTAGTACTTTACTACTTAGGTTGGTGAAATTGACTATTGATTCTCACAGTGTACTCATTAGTTCAGGGATAATGTCGACACTGATGGTTTAGAGGAAGTGGAAATAATTGAAAAATCAGTTGCCAAAGCAGACCTTATTTTTAGCTACTTCAACCCAAATTATGGTGTACATTGACTACAACCATAAGACTGGCTAGACTATGTGAATTATATAAATATATTCATCTCTAGCTGGGGAGGTGGGGAGGGAAGGGATGGTAGGGGAAAAACAAAGAAGGAGGTAACAATGCATGATAGGAAATGTACTCATTACCTTGCTCATGTAACTGTAACCCCTCTGTACAGTATTTTTACAATAAAAAACATATAAAATATAGTCATCTCTTTGTCCCTTGGACCACTGTGGAGGTAAACTATTCTGCTATGCTGTCTTAAGTTCACTGATTGGAGGCAACATCTCTTGTATCCAAGTTAGGAGACTCTCATATCACCACTGAGGGCATGAGACTTTATTCAATGTCTATATCATGTCATATGGGTATCTCTATCACTGTCTACCTCAGCTATTTCTTTACTTGTTTTCCATAGTACATATTTGTCTAGTTTTCTACTGTTCTCATCTCCTCTTATATATCCTTTCTTCTAGGATTTTTGCCTCTAGTAACATTTCCCAGGTAGTGCTCCCCTTCAGTTCCATGTATTTCAATATCATCTATCGGTCAGAATGTGTCTCCCCGAAATGAACACTCCTAGCTCCAATCTGGCTAATAAACTTCATCTCAAATTAAACATGCTCAAATCTTCTTTTTTCTGTCTCCTTTACGCCAGTAATTAGCACTGCTATTAGGATAACAACTTTTGATTTTTGATTTCCCCCTCTTTAGCCTCTTGGTTCTAAGAAATCCATCAGCCAATCCTGTCATGTCCACCTCCAAGATACATGTGTAGTTTTTTCACCACTAACATTGCCACTCTGGCTTTTCTATCTCTGGTTGATGCCCCCCCTCCCCCACCCCTTGCCCTGGTCTCATAGCTGCACAACTTCTTGTTTCTGTCCCAGACAATCTGTTCTTTTTTTGTTTTTTTAACTGTCTTCTTTTTTGGTACTGATGCTGAAGCTTGGCTTTTTTTTGCTTAAGGCTTGCTCTCTACCACTTCAAGCTCTTTGCTGGTTAGAGATAAAGGTGTCATAGGTTTTCTTCTTAGGCTGGCATTGAGCACCAATCCTCAAATCTTAGCTTCCTGAATCACAAGGATTACAGGTGTGAGCCACCAACCAGTGTCTGGACAGACAGTCTGTTTTATTTTTGTTTTTTATTTTCTGTGCCCTCCTCCCAGCTTCCTACTTATGTGCATATGCATATACCATATGTGGGGTCAAGAACAGAGTCATCTAAAAACAATATGACAAATTAAGAAAAGGTCCTTTGTTTCTTGTATCCTATTTACTTGGTCATATCTCATGTTTTGAATTTAACATCCGCATATCAGCAAGCCCATATGCCATTTGTCCCTCTGTTCTTGGCTTATTTTGTTCAACATGATTTGTTCTAGTTCCATCCTATTCCACAATGAATGTCATTATTTTGTCCTTTCTAATGGCTGTGTAATATTCCATTATATATAGGCACCACAATTTCTGGTTCCACTCATCTGTGTGGAGCATCTGGGTTGTTTCCATATCTTGGCTATTGTGAACAGTGCAACAATGAACATGGAGGTACATATGTCCTTGTATCTTGGTTCCTATTGCTCAAGGGAGATACCTAGGAGTGGTATTGCTGGACTGTATTGAAGGTCTATGATTAGTTTTCTGAGGAATCTCCAGACTGCTTTCCAGAGTGGTTGTATTAGTTTACATTACCACCAGCAGTGCAGTAGGGTTCCTCTTTCTCCACATCCCTGCCAGCATTTTTTGTTATCTAAATTTAGGATATAAGCCATGCTGACTGGCATAAGGTGGTATCTCAGATTGTTTTTATTTGCATTTTTTAGTCTTTTTTTCCTGTACTTGAGAGTCAGAACAGAGTTTTCCAACACAAATATTATCATTTCTCTGCTAATTGGTTATCTATCGTATTCAAAACTAAATCTAGAATTTTCTGCTCATGAGACTCAGACTGATTCAATCTTACAATCCTAATTTATTTCCTCTAGCAACACCAGCCCATTGCTACTCCTCCATTAGACTCAGGCCTCTGAAGATTCTATTCTTTCTCTATATCTGGTATATCCTTGCTTCATACCAGGTAGGTCTCTGTTCAATTTCCCATCCTCAGTGAGGCAGGGATAAATTGAGAAAAGAAGAAATAAGGCATATTGAGTAAAGTAAAAATTAGTGCAATCCTTGAATTCCATTTCTTCTTGCCTGGCATCCTCCTGATAATTGCATGTGCATACTTGCTACCTACAGAATAAATAGCTATATCATGAAATGGGCCAATAGAGCAGTAGCTGCTGAGTAGTCCAAAATGGCCCAGTTGGCTTTGGAAGTGCTTATTTAGCAAAGCAGAGATAGGACTTTTACACAAAGAGCAATTTCCTGCCCAGTTCAGTCCAGAAGAGATCCTGAGCAACAACAGCTGAAGGCATAGAATGCAACGCAATGGGCTAGTACTGGGCAAGGCTTAGTTTTCTCATCCATTAAGGAAGTGTTGTGGCAACTCTCTGATGCAGAAGAATTACAAATCGTTTATGTAACTACGTAAGGTGATGGAGCATCTCTTTGCTCTGAAATTGTGGGCTGCATAAAGTGACCTCAGCAAGAGAAGACAATGAGTCATTTTGGAAAAGATAGACCTGACAAATACTTCATTAGTCAGGTGATAAAGGGTCACATTAACCAGTGATGTCATTTTGACAGTATATGCTTTTAACTTGATGTAAGGAGAATGGTGTGTTCCTTCAGTGGTCTCCCTCACAAAATCCACTACCCCTCATATAACCATGAAAAAAGCCATCAGAAATCCTAATTGAGGAAGAGTCTATAAAACTTCTGGCCAATACTCATGAAAATTGTCCAGCTCATAAAAACAAAAAGTCCTCCCCCCCCAAAAAAAACTGGCATAGCCAAGAGAAACCTAGAGTGTGATAATTAATGCAAAGTTGTATCCTGGGTGGAATCCAGGGACAGAAAAAGGCCATTAGATTAAAACCTAAGGGACTCTGAATAAAATATGAACATTAGTTAATAATGACTAGTTATTATGAACATTAATTAATATGAGCATTAGTTAATAATGATTCATTAAGCATAAATATATAGGCTTAAGATGTTATTAAGAGAAATTAGATGTGTGGTATAAGAAAGCTCTCTGTAGTACAATTAAATTATTCTATAAATCTAAAACTTCCAAAATAAAAACTTTATGTTATTAGAAGGGAAAGTTCATTGTAAGGATTCAAGTAAACTAATGTATGGAACATTTTGAATCTTTGTTATATCGTATACCTGTTTGTAACAACTGCTTTATTAAAGAATTAACCAATTTCCCTTATCTGCAATAACTAGTGTATGTCTAGGACAAGCAGAAGAGGTCAAAAGCTATGTATGTATGACCATATAACCTGATGCTAAGCAAAATGAACCCCAAGATAGGGACACAAGTGGTTTTATCTTTGTTGCTGTTCTTAATGTATTGATAATGTACTATATGATTTTTTTTTGTTTCTTTTGTATGTTCTTCCCCCATGGTACAACCCTTGTTTGTCACTGTATTTGATTCTGGTGTCCTGCATCTTGTATATGTGTTTTTCTAATTTGGGGAGGGGAAGGGAAATAACAAAATGCTGAAATAAGGATACAGGATGACCCATTGTAACAATGAGATGTACAAGAAAGTAAGTTGAAAATAAACTTTACAACTTTGTGAGGGAAGAGAGGGAAGGGAGGAGCTGGGAAGTAGGAGGAAAAGGGATGGTAGGGGAAATATAGAGGAGGGTGTAACAATGCTTGATAGGAAATGTACTCATTACTTTGCTCATGTAACTGTAAACCCTCTGTACAGTATTTTTACTATATATATATATATATATATATATATATATATATAAACATTGAATCAGGCAAAAAAATTAACCATATTTCTAATTTAGAAAAATTTTGCAGTTCCCATTTTAGAAATCTGCTGCTCATGACAACAATGGTGCTGCTGTGTGGCATGGAGAGCAGGCTAAGTGAGTAGAACACATCTCATAGTCATTCACACCAATAACCAAATATATCACAGACCTAGTGGGTAGTACTCTGACACATACTTAAAGCAGATATAGAATATAGTATAAACTACTTAGAAAGAAGCACCTAAGACAGTCATAGGATATACAGTAGGTTGTGTGTTAGAGGTGATAGCTATTCTGTTTGTTTAGTTTCCTATAATGTGGGTATAGGATCTTGAGTGGCCAATTCCATCTAAATGGAACTATCAATGACTTTAAATGAGTGCTAGTAGAGTACCATCATAGTCCATTGTTGCAACAGGCAATTCATATCTAGTCCACTTACAGGTCCAACTTAATGCCCTACTCAATAGAAGCTCCTAAAATGGGTAAGAAAGTTGATATTCACAAGCTATTGTCTACACTCTCCAAGTTAAAATGATCTAATGGCTATAATTTGGTATGAAGGGAAGAATTAATTCCTAGAGGAATGCAATGGAAATATTGTACATGCAATAAACTCCAAGCTACTATATTATAAATCCCCTGTGCTATAACTTTACAGCTATTCTTTAGTATAAAACACATTATTGAACATCACTTGGGAAAGTAACAAAATGGATTTCCTGCTTTTTGAACAGAATGTTGTCTGATCTCCATTGGGAAGTATATTTATCACAAGTGAATAAAGATGATGATGATGATAACTAAAATGTTTTGAGTCAAGCACTGTGCTAAGCACTTCCTTTCTCCTAATTTTACTAATAAGCTTAAAGTTAAGAATTAGTAGTATATTCATTTAAAGATGAGGAGTCAGGCACTGTACTTAGGACTGCCTACCTAATAATTTTACAAATAAGCCTAAAGTTCAGAATGAGTATTACATTCATTTAAAGATGAGGATGTTGGGCGGGGGGGAGGATGGGAAGGGATTTGAAGGGGAAACAAAGGAGGAGGCTACAATGCTTGATAAGAAATGTACTCATTATCTTGCCCATGTAATTGTAACCCCTCTGTACAGTATTTTCACAATAAAAATAAATAAAAATTTAAAAAAAGATGAGGATGTTGAAGTGTGTGATTGGTTATGGAGGAGGGATCTGAGTGAAAGTTGCCACTGTGATTCCAGCGCCCATGTCTAGTGACAATGCCATATATCCATGGGTGCTAATGTAAAACACAAATTCTGAGCATATGGGTTGATTCTGGCTTCCACAGCTTTAAGATGCCAACCATGAACACACTACACAAGAAGAATCTGGAACCAATGACTAGGAGCCAGAACTGATGCCAATAAAAGAGATAGGAAGCTTTCAAGATGAGTGAATCTCACAGAAACCTCCAAATCACAGACAGGGAGTGAATCCTTAACAAAATGCTTCTGACACAAGGGCTTTTAAGAACTGAAGAGCACAGACATGTTCCTTAGAAGAACTATGTGCTGCAAATCCATTCATACTTATAGTGGGCCCCGGTGTAACAGACTCATAACGGAAGAACCATTCAAGGACTTATGCAAAATTAGTCCTCTAATGCTTTCCCTGAGGAATTGGGAAATGTCTGCCCCTAGATGTCTCTTGGAATGCTTAATGAAAATTATATTTTTACAGTTGAGTTTTGTCATTTTTTTCTGCTTATTCTTCTGTTGAGCTAACTGATTGGTTGGAAATTTATCATTTCTTTTTGTCCCGTGAAGTCTTAACTTCCTTAGCTTTTGCTTCCAATAGAATCTCAGTAGCTTTAGGCTATATTCTAAAATATAGTATTTCCATTTATAACATGAAGTAATATGTACATGCTTATTCACAAGTTTGTCATGAGCATTAGGCACAACCCTGAGCACCTGGTACATAGCAATCTCATGAATGCTAACTATTATTACCATTACATTTACTAGAATATATGTTCTATCAGGGAGGAGAGCATTTATATTTTGATTGCTATGGTATTTATGGTATCAAGCATAGTGCCTGACACAGTGTGAGGTATTCACCACATAGTCACTGAATTACATTAAATAGTAAGCTGACTCAGCGGTTGCTCCCTATCTAGTCACTTGGCATTTATTTCCTCTCACATTCTTATTCAGTCATATGTCAAACTCAGCAGACTATGGGCAAGTTCTCATTTTTATAATAAATGCCTTGTCCCATTCTTAAAACAGGAAAACAATTCAGAGAGGAGATTTTAATGCTTCATTTCAACTCTCAAACAGCTAGGAAATATAGTGTGGTCTCTCCATGTGGTATTTCAAAGTTTGTTTTCTGGTGATGCCCAATCCCCTCCCTCACAAAGCACAGACTAGGTCCTTTTTGAGTCAAAGCTGAAGTTGAAAAAACATGACCTTAAATCTCACTTTCTTCTCTCTCTATCCTGCTCCTGGGCTTCACAGAAACCCTCATTCTTTCACATGAGTACAAATTTCATGAAGAACTTCCGTTGAGACCCCATTACTGCCCTCCACCTATGCATTCATAGACCTGTTAGCACAGTACATTTCACACAGTACCTGAGGTGCTGATGACACAGATGTCAAGGTCAAAAACTTCCCTCTTTAAGAAACTCAGTGCTCTAAAATCTTTCAAAGGAATTGAAGGTGATACAAACAAATGATTACAAAATGCAATGGAATCTGTAACTCCATGAAACAGCCCTAACTCAAAGTATGGAGCTGGGACAAGGGGGATTTCCCAGAAAAGTGATATTTGAACTCAGTTTGTGTTTATTTTATTTATCTATCTCTTTATTTATTTATTTAGTTGGTTGTGGGGCTTGAATTCTGGGCCTCGACTCAAGACTAGCGCTCTAACACTTGAGCCACAGCACCACTTCCCGCTTTTTCTGTTTATGTAGTACTGAGGAATTGAACCCAGGGCTTCGTGCATGTGAGGCAAGCACTCTACCACTGAGCCACCTTCCCAGCCCTCTGTTTTTGTCTTTACACTTTTGAAGCATTAGTTGTACAAGGAGGTTTCATTTTAGTCTGTCTATCTATCTATCTATCTATCTATCTATCTATCTATCTATCTATCTATCTATCTATCTATCTATCTATCTATCTATCTATCTATCTATCTAAATATATATGTATAATGTACCTAGGTCAGACTCACTTCTCTATCCCTCTCCCTTCTCCCCTTCTCAAACCACTCTCAACAAGCCTCATTGCTTCATTTCATACCATGTACATAAGGCATTCTGATCTTCCTTCACTTTCTCTCCTCCTACTAGAACCCTACCACTTGCAGGACATATTTTACATTCCTATACATACGTTTTTTACTGTATGTTAATTATCCAAAGTGGGTCACTGTGGTATTTCATATATCTAGAGAGAGAATACTTTAATCACATTGACCCTCTTGTTTAGTGTTTTCCCCATTAGCACTACCCTCTACTATTCAACAGCTTTCAGCGAGGATGGTTTTGCTTTCTTCATTCACAGCCACAGCGTATTGAACTGAGTCTCGAAGGGAACAGCAGGACTGACCTTGTTAAGAATTTCTCCCTTCTGTTGAAGAGCTCCAGAAACTTACCATCTTCAACATAATAGTTGCCTTCCTTCTGCTCAGCCCTGCCACACCCACCTTCTTCATGAAAGAACTGGGACTGTCTTTAACAACCTTTCCTCCAGACCAAATCATTTGTAAATCATGTTTTTATCAGAATTTTCTCATATTTTAGTCTTCATTTACTTTTCTTTTCCAAGCCCAATTTAGATTTTTAGTCTCCACTCCCTTCATTTTCCAGTCAATATGGAAGTGCTTAGTAAATGGTAACTCACTATGCAAATTGTAGTTTTATCCTAATCAACACCACCAATTACCTTGGTGCTTTCATCGACTCCCATGTTTTAAAGACCAGTGCATGCCAGATTTGTAGCTCTATTTTTGAACTTTCAAGATTCAAATTTCCACTGTCTATTCAAGAACTTCATTTGCATATCTAATAGCCACTTTCAAATGTACCATTTCCCAAATCAATTCTTCATTTTTACCTCTCCTCTCCTAAGATGACATCTGCTCCTTTCATCATAGTCTTTCCCAAACTCAGATGATGGAAACGCCCATATATATTTGTTTTGGCTTCAATCTTTGAATTTCTTCTTGACATTTCCCTCTGCACTTCCATCTACTCCATTAGCAGATCTGGTCAACTTTACCTTCAAAACCGTGCTGACTCTTACATTTCCCAGCTTTCCATGCCACTTGCACTACTGCCTTGATACCTGTCTATGTGTTTCTGCTTCTCTGTACTGATTCCTGTTGATGCTTTACAAAAGGAAGTAAAATCGTGTCAACTATTCTGCTAAAATAAAGCAAAATAAATTGAAACGTTACCACTCCATAGCTTCCCATCTCAGAGCAAATCCACATCCTCAATGGAGCTCATTATTATCTTTTTGGCATCACATTTTACCATATTCATGCATACCATGCCAGCCAAAGGTGCTCTTGCCTTTGTCTCTGCCTGGAAAGTCCTTCCTATGAAAGTTGTGGTTGCTTCTTATTTCTAGTCAGATTTTTAGCCATGTGTAATTTCTTTAGAAAAGACTTTCCTAGCCTCCCGATAAAACAGCAACATTGAATTTATTTAAGCACCTCGATTCCACTTTAGTTTTCTGCCTATTTCTTCATAATGCAACTATATCTTGAAAGCACTAGGTTCTTCCCGGATAATGGAGTACAACAGTGAGGAAAAGAGGCAAAAATCCCTTTTATGGTGCTTACTTTCCACTAGAGAGAGAAATAAAAGAAACAATAATAGAACAGAAATGAAAGAAACAAACAAAAAAAATGAAATGTCCTGCCAGATGGTAATTGCTTCTGGGGTGAAAATCAGAGGTTGGAATGGAAAGGAGTCATCAGGAAAGAATGGTGTCTCCTACATTAATTCAGATCTACCCTGGTAAGGTGCTATTAACTAGAGATCTTAAAGAATGTGAGTCTGTGAGCATCTTGAAAATAATCATCAAGGATGAGGGAACAGTAAGTGCAAAGCCTGAGGCCAGGTTCAGATTGAAGAGTTCCAAGAGCAGTCAGGAGACCAACGTGACTGAAATAAAAGAGCACTTCTCATCATTTGCTGTTGTGTTTTGCTTAAATTTTTTTATTATTGTTGATCATTTTCTTATGAAAATGTTGGCTCCCTATATGCAAGGCACTTATAAAAAATAAAAACAATCTTATTCTGACAATTTAGGACTGAGACTTGTTCATTGTAGAGATGCAATAAATATTTATTGGATGAGAGTTGTCATGTAGTATAGACAAACCTGACTTTCACAGCCTGTCAACCAGGCCTATGCTTTTCTTTTTCTTTTTGCTTTTCTTGTCTTATTATTTTCTTCCATCTGAAATGCACCTCCTCTTTAAAAGGCTGAGACTTGAAGACAGAACTCCAACACAACTGCTTTCAGGAAACCTTGCCTGGTTGGCCATTAGAAAATGTCACTTATCCTCTCTTTGCAGAGACAACACTTTGTACTGTCACTACTGCTGAACAGAGGCAGCACAGGGCACTGAGAATATCTGTTTGACTCCTGGCATGTGCAGCCTGCTGTTTGATGGCCTGTGCCAGTGCTCAGGAAGTGATGAGACAAATGAGTATCTGCTGGAAGAAGTGAATTGCTTTATGATCTACCTAAGCCAATCAAAACGGCTACTCTACTGTGTTGTATGGGAATTCATGATCCTTACAAGTTGGTTGGCATTGCAGATCCTGGACCCCCTCCCTCCCTTTTTAATAGTTGTGTAACTATGAGCTCCAATTTCCCTTGCAAGCAACAATCAGGGACCAAAGGGCCATTTCTCCATGGACCTCTGTTTATCATAAAAGAACTTGGGCTGGGAAGGTGGCTCAGTGGTAGAGCACTTGCCTTGCATGCATGAGGCCCTGGGTTCGATTCCTAGCACCACATAAGCAAAAAGAAAAATGAGCAGGAAGTGGTGCTGTGGCTCAAGTGGTAGAGCACTAGCCTTGAGCTAGGGACAGTGAGGGACAGTGCTCAGGCCCAGAGTTCAGGCCACATGACTGGACCAAAACAAAACAAAAACTTTATCATAAAAGAACTGGTTCCTCAATTTCCCCATTTCTTGAAACATTCTAGATCAGTAAGATGGTCACCTTAAAGATAAGAGAACTGTGAATTTTAGATTATAACACTTTTAAAAATCTATAGTTTGTTCTTGTTCATTTACAAATAAATGTAATATAAAGGAGGAATGTTCACTTGTAACAAAGAATTTGTTAACTACCTTTTACCTTACATAACATGGACTACTATTTGTCCAAATAAGGAATTAGAAATGTACTTTGAAAAAGAATCATAAAATGTTTCAGCATGGAATCAAAGAAAAGCATTAACTTAAAGTGGATTTACTTATGTAGTTCACTTTCCTTGGGACCAAAGACTTGAAAGATTTCTGCATAGTTAATGGAAAGGCTGATTTCCAGGCTATTCTAAGGGCAAGCAAACTTTGATTGGATTTTTCTTTTATTTCCTTGTCCAACCCCTTTTCTCCCTCTAATTATCAGTAATGTGATGAACTCAAGCAAACATGTCATGGATAGAAAATGAGTTGCATGATTTATTTTTTTTTTCTGGAGAGTGGCATCTGAAATAACAGTAAATTAATAAGGTTATTGTTCCTTCCATTTAAAGCCATTTTAACTTGGCTACTACATCATTAGTTGACACTGTGTTTTGTCCATATTCCAACTACAGGCATAAAATAAAGTGCTGTCTTGAGTGTTCTTGCCTTTGAAACTGTCATCAAGCCATTTAGATAAAAGACAGTGCCAAATATTAACGAAGCTTATTAGTAAAATGGTACCATACAGAAGATCCCTAGGATATAAGATGATGGTTTTATGCCTTAATTTCAGCACCAAATGACAATATTCTGCTGCTGCTGAAATATTAGAAGATACATTAATTATTGGAAACTCTGGAATACTGGAGTGAGAGGCTACCAATTGGACACATGTTCACATATCCCTAATGGTCACTTTACACTGGTTATTGAATCCAGTTCTATCTTGAAATAATAGTTTGGTTTTGAGTCCTGAAGGTCATACTGTGGTTTTAAGAATAATGTTTATGCAGTACAAGCTAATTGACAGCCAGTGCCAGGTGATTTGTACTAGCGATATTTATGGGAAATTTCACCAAAGAGCTTTAAATTCTATTAAAATAGCTAAGTAAATAGAGAGACAAATGCATAAAATCCATGTTCAAATGTTTTAAACAATGCCTGGCACTATTTCTAGGGCATATAGCTAGGAAAATTAAGGTTTATTTCATTTCCATAATGCCTGTAATATTTAGGCAATAATTAAAGTAGCTGAATATTAATTAATCTCAAACGAAGGAAAGAAGAGTGTTTATGCCAAATGCCATAGGTTCATCATTGTTAATTTTATAATTTGAGATTATTTCATTTTCAGAGGACAATTTTTGAAGCATAAAGGCTAATTTTATTTACACTTGTAAAAATATTTTACATATTTTAACACATATTGCTGCTACACAAATTGCTTAATTTGAATATAATTATTAGAAAGATGAGAAATCATTACTGATCCTCTGAGTAATGAATTTAAATAGGCACAGATATTTTAAAAAATGGATACTGTTATTTACTCCTTTCTAGAAATTAGCCTCTTTCTTTGTCAGTTACTAACAGTTCAACCCATAGGTTCAGTTGTACAGATTACCTATTGCAATTCTAATATTACATTAGTTATCATTTATATTCAAAATGTATACATTACTTCCCTATGTTCCTAGGGAGCTCATGCTAGAATACAGTATAGAAAAGACGATTGTCAGAAAACAAAAAAATGAAGTGCTAACATAGTCTTATAAGAGGTCAGCAAAGTAAGAAACAAAATTTGGACTGCATAAGGAGGGGATTTCATTAGGAGGACATAGAATTTTAGATGGGAAATATTTTTTTAGGTTGGCCAATAGTTGATAACCTGATGGGTTATGTGGAAATTCATTATACCATTTTGTCTATTTTTGTGACTGATTAAAATTTTCCATAATGAAAACTATAAAAGCCCTTATTAGAGTGGCCAGAATGAGCAAAGGCAAAAAAGTTTTTGAAGATAAGAGCCTAGGTTGGATAAAACAGGTAGTAAGTTACTGACAAAGCTACATAAGATAATAAAGAACTGCTACAAGAGGGTCAAGTTCAGAGAGCTTAGGGTAGCAGAATTAAAGATGAAATTTGGTTAGGTTCAGTGGGAATTGTCACTTTAATGTACTAGTTAAATTATCACTTTAACGTACTAGTTAATGAACCAATTGTTACTTCAACATACTAGTAATTACATGTAATAAATCTCACATATTCAACATTTTCCCCCATCACTACAAAGGTAAAATTCACTGTCAATGGCATTCAATGCCAAAGGCACTTCAGCGGGATAGATACAAGGGAATGTGCTCTTTGGCAAGGCAGAATCTCAACTGTGTCAGTGTGATCAAGGTGGATTCTCAGCCCTTCTGGCAATCCTGAGGACTACTAATAATGGCAATATTATTAGTGATAGATAAGAGCAAGAGAGACCAATGTAAAACAAGACTGCTAGCGTACACATTTAGAGTGGAACATCTCCTTTTCATTTAGTGGTACTCTACTTCTCTCTGAATATTTAAGCATTTGAATGAACAAACTCAAAAACAGTTTGTAAAAGCAAGAAGTAGATAATGTTTAAAGAGAAGGTATGGGAATGAGAAGCCAGATATATTTTCTTTCTTCTTTTTTTTATTGAAAAGGATGACGCAATATCTCTATATCATAATTTCAACTATTTTTCTTACCCCACAAACGATCTTCCTTACGTTCCCATTTGTACCATATGGTACTCTATGACTTGCGGGTCTCTTGAGGTTAGTGCTTTCTGTATATCTATGCTTAGAGTACTAGGATTTTTCTTTCAGAAGTCAATAAATTGAGATAGTCATAGGCATATATAAAAAGCTTCCAGGTTTCCTTCATATTATATACCCTTTTAATACAGCTACATTATAAAATTTTGAATTGTATTTGTATTAGTAATTTACTTGATAACAGCAACCTAGTAATTTGCTTAGCATTTGTTAAGAGCTATAAGTTAGATACTGTTATCAAGTTTTAATGTAAAGAGGACATTTCAAATAATTAGCCCTACTGAGAAAGGAATAAAGTGACTTGTTTTGTTCAAGGACAATGACTCAAAACCTCTGGATTTGACAGCACTGATGAAAGAAGTGTTTGGGTAGACTGACAATTTTAGAAGCCATACAAGAGTGGATGAGGGAGATAGAGATAAAGAGAAGGAAGTAGCAGGTTCAGATTTTCAAATGATATTTTCACATAAAAAATGATAGTAGGAGAGAACTCAAATAGTATAATTTCTTAGAAATGCAATGTCAAAGTTCAGCAATATAAAATACCAGGAAGAGGGTACTCCAAAGGTGTGGGGTAAGGTCAAGGAGAAAAGGTGAGATAAATAAAGAGGAAAAGTGGGGGAGGATGCAGTCAAGAATTCCCTTATTTGCAATATCTAGAATATGTATGAGTCAAGCAGAAAACGTCAGATAAGGTGATGTTAGGAAAATGAACTCTAAGATATGTATTCAAATGTTTGTTTTTCTTTCATGCGCTTGTTTCTAACGCATTTATAAGATTATTTCTTTGTTGTTTTGTATGTCCCTCCCCCACAGTATAACCCCTGCTTTCACTGTATTTGATGTCGGTATAATTTTGGAGGGGAAGGGGAAAAACAACTCGTTTAAATAAGGATACAGGTGGACCCGTTGCAACAATGAGAAGTAAAAGTTGTCATGTCGAAAAAGAACTTTACAACTTTGTGGGGGAGAGGATAGGGTGGGGGGGGCGGGGGGAAGATGGGAAGGGATGGAAAGGGGAAACAAAGGAGGAGGCTACAATGCTTGATAAGAAATGTACTCATTATCTTGCCTATGTAATTGTAACCCCTCTGTACAGTATTTTCACAATAAAAAAAGAATTCAATGTATATATTACAAAATTAGGAAGAGTGAGGGAAGGGATGGGTAGGAGAGGGATGGATGAGAATGTTGACAGGGGTGATATTGATCAAGATATATTGTATTCATGAACATTTTTTCAGGGAAATGCCTCTGTATAACTACTTAAAGATAATATAAAAATAAAACAGTATATTGGAACTGAACTTTACAACTTTGGGGGGAAAAGGAGTGAGGGAAGTGGGGAAGGGAAGGGATAGTGGGAGAACAATAAGGGAAGGGGTAACAATGTTTGACAAGAAATGTACTCATTGCCTTACTCATGTAACTGAACCCATTTGTATAGCATCTTTACAATAAAATTAAAAAAAACTTTCTGGGCTAAATAAATTTACAGTTTCTTTAAAATAAACAAAGCAAAGAACAAAAGAAAGATAATTTAAAGGGCAAAAAGATAACTAAAATCAGAACATCATCTGATGTGTAAGAAGATGGTTTTATAAGAAAGGAGAGATAAGGGCATCCACATCATTTTTATTATAATTCCAAATCAATAGAGATAGTGTATCTTTGTAAATGTTCATCTACTAGGAAAGTTTTAAAGTTTGTTTTTGTCTTTTTAAATGGAAATAAGTTAGTATGGAGGCTCATATCACTTTCTCATATTCTTATTAAAGAAACAAGAGAATACTAACTCGAGCACAATTTGACATGAAATATGCATCATATATTGGCAAGGTAAATTTGAAATAGAAGTGGTATGGGAAAATTTTTAATGCAAAAAAGGTGTTGAAATTTGTTTCCAGCTTTTTCTAACATTTAATTTAAAATATGGTAAAAGTTATTTTAAATATAAAAAGCTAAGGCCATTGATTAAGATGCATTGTTCTTCTAAACTAATTGTTGAGGTAAACCCTTTGTACAACTACTTGAAGAAAATAAAAATCTAATCAAAAAGGAAGAAAAGAAACACTAGTTGATTTCTCAAAAACTAAAATTTAGGCATCTTTGTAAATGAACATGGAACTTCAATTAGTTTCATACTAAAACCATTAATTCTTCAATGAGTGTAAATGAATTGTACATTTTAGCTACTAAAAAGTGCCATAAAAATGATTCAACCATGGGGGATAAATGGGGAAGATTTTGGTTAGTGAAGGGTTGTTATATACAAGGAAATGGAAATAAATCTCAATTACATTAAAAAATTCAGTTTATCAATGTAAATTTTAAAAAGAAACATGAATTTACAACATAAAAATGACAAAAATGAGAATAGGTGGGGGAAAAAGGAGGGAAGGGGAAACAAGTTCGACAGAAATGTACTCACTACCTTACATATGTAACGGTAATCTCTCTATAAATCACTTTTACAATAAAATAAAATTTAAAAGAATACTTCCACAAAATACTAAAATCTAATTAAATATGTGTGCAAAAACAGTTAAAAAGAATAGAATTCCCTAAATACCGGAGCACCCAAATTTATCCAAGAAACACTACTTTCCCTGAAATGACACATAGATACAAAGACAGTGATTGTTGGTGACTTTAACACACCACTTTCCCCACTGGATAGATCAACTCAGCAAAAACTCAACAGAGAAACAGCAGATCTAAACAACTACATAGGCCATCTATACTTAACAGACCTCTATATAATATTTCATCTATCAGCAACAGAATACACATTCTTCTCAGCAGCACATGGAACATTCTCCAAAATAGACCACATTTTATGTCACAAAGCAAATTTGTCCAAATACAGAAGCACTGAAGTTATGCCCTGTATTCTTTCAGACCACAAGGGAATAAAATTATAATTCGACACCAAATGCCACCAAAGAAAATCTATGGAGGCTGAACAACACACTATTGAACCAGCAGTGGGTCATGGAAGAGATTAGAAAGGAAATTCAAATGTTCATGGTATTTAACAAAAATGTACATATAAATTTCCAGCTCTACTAGGATACAGCAAAAGCAGTAGTCAGAGGAAAATTCATAGCTGAGTTCTTATATCAATAAATTGGAGAGATCTGAAACCAACAATTTAATGAGGCACCTGAAATTCCTTGAAAAAGAGCAACAAGCCAAACCCCAATCCAGTAGATGGAAACAAATAATTAAAATTAAATCAAAATTAGAGTCCAAAAAAAAGAAAAATTATAGAAAGAATCATCAAAGAGTTGGTTCTTCAAAAAAATTAATAAAATTGACAGACTTTTTGCAATCTTACCAGAAAAAGAAGAGAACATACCCAAACAAACAAACTCAGAGATGAGAATGTAAACATCACCACAGAAACAACCAATATTCAGAACATTATAAGGGAATACTTCTCAAACATTTATGCTAATAGATTTGAGAATCTGGATGAAATGGAAGACTTTTCCCAAATATTTATATGCCTAAACTAAACCAAGATGATTTAAACCAACATAACAGACCCATATCAAGCATAGAAATAGAAACAGCTGCAAGGAGGCAACAATGCTTGATAAGAAATGTACTCATTCCCTTGCTCATATAATTGTAACCCCTCTGTATGGTATTTTCACAATAAAAATTTTATTTTTGAAAAAAGAGACCTCCTACCCAAGAAAAGCCCAGGATTGGATGTATTTACAGCTGAATTCTACAAGGTCTTCAAAGCAGAAGTCAAATCAATACTCCAAGGCGGTAATGAAATTGAAAAGGAAAGTTCACTACCAAACTCCTTCTATGACATGATCATAACCCTCATTGCCAAACCAGACAGGGACTCACCAAAGAAAGAGTACTATGTGGGGAACACAGGCAGCAAAGATGGCCCTGAGAGGAAGTCGAGTGGGCAGAGCAGGAATTGTTTATGTTCAGTGTATAAACAACTCATGGAAGCTTAGGTGCATGATAAGGTGTGGCATTTACAATGATTGGTTGGTTCCATTTCCTCCCCTCCCACGCAGTCTTTTGCTTTAAAAAGGGCATGCTCCCTGTTAATAAACGAGTTCCTGCTTTGTTTGACTCCCGGCTGCGTCTGATTGTCTCCGTGGCTAAGGGAGGCTGGTGAATGGGCTAGGGGCTAAGGGAGGCTGGGGAATGGGCTAGCGGCCGCACTTGCCTTTCCTCGGACCCCATCTGTCCAAAGAAGGACAAAGACCCAACAGTACTATAGACCCATTTCTTTGATAAACATCGATGGAAAGCTTCTCAACAAAATTGTGTCCAATCAACTTCAACAAGTCATCAAAAAATCATACACCATGATCAAACAGGATTCATTCCAGGGATTCAAAGCTGGTTCAATATATGGAAATCAAATAAGATAATACATCACATCAACAAGAGCAAGGATAAGAACCACATGATTATCTCAATAGATGCAGAAAAAGCATTTGACAAGATCCTTTATGATGAAAGCTCTGGAAATACTAGGAATCCAGGGAACATTTCTCAATACAATAAAGGCTGTGTATCACAGCCAGCATTATACTTAATGGCAAAAAGCTTAAGCCGTTTCCTCTAAACTCAGGAACGAGACAAGGATGTCCACTCTTTCCACTCCTCTTCAATTTAATAATAGAATGCCTAGAACAATAAGACAAGATGCAAACATAAGGGGAATCCAAATAGGGAAAGATAAAGTAAAACTTTCCCTCTTTGCAGATGACATAATTTTATATTTAAGGAACCCCATGGACTCCACTACCAAGTTACTCAAGTTGATTCAAAACTTTGGCAAAGTAGCAGGGTATAAAATTAACTCTCAAAAATCAGTGGCTTTCCTGTATGCCAATAAGGACAAGAACACAGCTGAAATCAGGAAAGCATCCCTTTTTTGTAACAGCCCTACAAAAAATAAAATACTATGAATTAACTAAAGAACTGGAGTACCTTTATGATGAAAACTTTAAAAACCTGAGAAAGGAAATTAAAGCAGAACTAAGGAAGTGGGAAAACATCCATGCTCCTGGATTGGGAGGATTAACATCATGAAAATAGCAATGCTGCCTAAGGCTATCTACAATTTCAATGCTACCCATCAATATCTCACCCTCATTCTTCAGTGAAATAGAAGAAGCAACCCAAAAATTCATATGGAACAATGAAAGACCCTGAATAACAAAAACAATCCTTAGCAGAAAGAATTGTGCTGGAGGAATAACAATACCAGACTTCATACTCGACTACAAAGCCATAACATTCAAAACAGCTTGGTACTGGCACAAGAACAGACCTGGAGACCAATGGATAGAACTGAAGACCCAGAAATGAACCTACAGACCTATAACAACCTAATCTTCGATAAAGGAGCTAAAAAAAGGAAAAAAGCCAACCTCTTCAGTAAAAGGTGCTGGCAAAATTGGTTAAACACCTGTAGGAAAAAAAAATATATATATATCACCGTGCACCAGAATCAACTCCAAATGGATTAAAGACTTCGAAGTAAAAGCAGACACTCTGAAAATGTTACAGGAAGGAATAGGAGGAATTCTAGGGCTCCTTGAAACAGGTCAGAAATTTCTTAATACAGACCCAGAAACACAACAAATCAAATAAAGGTTAGACAAATGGGATTGCATGAAGCTGCAGAGCTTCTGCATGGCAAAGGATATAGCTAGCAAGATCAATAGAAAGCCCATGGATCAGGAGAAGATCTTCACTAGCCATACAACAGACAAGGGTCTCATATCTAAAATATACTTAGAACTCAAAAAACGAAATCCCCCAACAACAAATCCTCAATGAAACAACTGCCCAATAAATAAGTAGGCTAAAGACTTAAAGAGAAACTTCTCTGAAGAGAAGAATAAGAATGGCGAATAGACACATGAAGAAATGCTCAACCTCCCTAGCCATAAAAGAAATGCAAATCAGAACAACATTGAGATTTCACTTCACCCCAGTTAGAATGGCTATAATCAAGAACTCTAATAACAACAGATGCTGGAGGGGATGTGGACAGAAGGGAACCTTACTGCATTGTTGGTGGGAGTGTAAACTTGTACAGCCACTTTGGAAAGCAGTATGGAGGTTCCTCAAAGGACTCCACATAGAGCTCCCCTATGACCCAGCAATTCTACTTTTGGGCATTTACCCAAAGGATCACAAACAAGGCCATACTAAAGCTACCAGCACAACTATGTTTATTGCTGTATTATTTATGATACCTAAGATATGGAACCAACCCAGATGTCCTTCGGTAGATGAATGGATCAAGAAAATGTGATATATATGCATATATATATATATATATGTATATATATGAATTCTATGCTTCCATCAGAAATAACGACACTGGCGCATTTGTTAGGAAATGTTAAGACTTGGCAAAAATCATATTAAGTGAAGTAAGCCAGTCCCAAAGAAATTTAGGTCCCATGATTTTCCTTATTTGGAATAATTAGTATACATATAGGATAATCTTATCAGATGAGCTGAAAAGCTCAAAAGCTATGTGCACATGTCCTTATAAAATGACGCTAAGTGAAATGAACCCCAAGTTATGTACACAAGAGGTCTGTCTTGTTTTTACTGTTTTAAATTACTATGTTTTTTGTTTCCTTTGTATGTTCTTTACCCTATGGTATATGCCCTATTATTATCTTGTATATACATTTTTCTAATCTGGGGAGGGGAAGGGAAATAAAATGCTGAAACAAATATACAGGATGACCCATTGCAGCAGTGATACTCACAGGACAATATATAGAAACGAACTTTATAACTTTGGATGGGGGGAAGGGGGAGAAGGGAGGATTGAGGGGTAAGGATAGTGGAACAACAAGGGAAGAGGTAACAATGATCGACAAGTAATGTACTCATTGCCTTACTCATGTAACTGTAACCCCTCTATACAGCATCATTACAATAAAATAAAAAAATTAAAAAAGAATAGAAGAAAAGAACACAAATTACCTTTTTTGGATAGGTTTTGCTATTGGTGAAAAAAATATCCCAAGAAGTTAATAGAAGGAGATTCAGGATTGTAGATTATTATGAGTAATGGCTACAAGGTCATTTTGCTCATTTATTTTTCTGCACTTAAAGCTAAATATAAGTATGCTAAGTAACACTTCTTTTCAGAGGAAGGAAAAATCATGTGTATTTGATATTATGCTAGAACAATAATTTTTTCTGTTATTACATTTAGCATACCTAAGTAACATCTCAAGATACTTACATTTTTATACTGCTATTATTTTTGGCTATGTAGTTGGTGATATATAAGTAAGAAATGATAAATAATATATATATATATATATTAGAAATGATAAAATGATAAAAGTGACTATTTGTTGACACTTGTGTTTGACTATTAGATTATATTCTGGTGATTGTGATTGTTCCTATTTGAGATAAAACACTTTTCCAGTGGTAATTGTTGGTCAGATCTATCTATCTATCTATCTATCTATCTATCTATCTATCTATCTATCTATCTATCTATCTATCTATCTTTCTATGCAAATACTTGGGCTTGAACTTAGGCCTCACATTCACTTGACTTTCTTACTCATGGCTCTGTCAATTGAACCATGCAACCAACTTAGCTTTTTGCTGGTTAATTGGAGGTGAGTCTAGTGGACTTTTTTGCCTGTCTGGCTTTGAATCTCAGTCCTCCCCTTTTCAGCTTCTTGAGTAGCTAGGATTATAGCCATGAGACACTGGACTACACTTTATTGTAGATGGACATATACATAGATGATTTGCTTATTGTATGTGCTATACCTAGGTCACAGGTTTTAGTTAGATGAACCCTTACATTCTGTTGTTCACAGCTGGTCTTCTATACAATTTTAGAGCTGGAGTGAACCTGAAACCTAATTTTCCATCATATTTTGGGGGTAGAGAGCCCATAAGTAAGAAGTCAAATTTCCACGTTCTCTAGTGAATATCTCATATTGCTTTCCACTAAAATTATTTGCAATTTTATTTCATGTAATTTGGTGGAGTTGGTAAGTAATATGACCTTATATTCAGTGAAAAATATCACTTGGACACTGAATATCTGAGTTAGAGGGATCAACACATGTCTAAAATGAGTCACCCTAACTGGCATAAGGGTTGAACGTTTTGCCATTTTTCTTGGACATAAGTTCATGTATCCTGTAATTTCTTTATTTCTTGCAATCACTGCTGCCCATAGAACTTAGTAATGCCATTCATATTGGCTTCTTGGATGGCTTCAAACAATGATCAGGGTATTAGCCCTCATCATGTAGACCAACTAAACCACATAGCTCCTTGCTCATATACACACATCAGTAATTATAGTCTCAGAGAAGACTGGATATTATGCCCCAAATTCATTTTAAAGGATATTATCATTCCAGCCTATTAGTTCAGACTATTACATTCAGAATTGCAAACTGTTCAAATAAGGATTAAATATACATGTACTAAGAGGCTAAGGAATTAAGTCTTTCCAATTTGGCTTTTGTCTGTTCTGATTCAACCTCATTTCTGTCTTTAGTCATTTTATTTTACAAAGTCTCTCTCTATAGAGCTGGCCTGTAGTAAACATTTATGTTATCCATTTATTGAAACAAGTTGTGATCATTTATCTTCCTATCTCTTTCATTCTCTCCTTTCTCAGTATTGATTTTGCTTGCTTTAACAATTTCCCATGCTTTTTTTGTGTGGCTTATTCTAAAACATATTCTTCTTGTTTTTTTTTTTTGGTCAGTCGTGGGGCTTGGACTCTGGGCCTGGGTATTGTCCCAGAGCAATTCAGCTCAAGGCTAGTGCTTTACCATTTGAGCCACAGTGCCACTTCCGGTTTTTTCTGCTTATGTGGTGTTGAAGAATCAAACCTAGTGCTGAGGAATCTAACCCAGGCCTCATGCATACAAGGCAAGTACTCTACCATTGAACCACCTTCCCAGCCCCATGCTTTACTCTTTATTTATAATAAGACTCAAAATATTTTATATCAAGGATATATAAGTGTAAGTTACAACAAAAATACACAAAATAACTTTTTTGGGGTGGGGGTAATAGGGGCTGAACTCTGGACCTGGGCACTGTCCCTCAGCTTTTCAGCTCAGGGTTAGTGCTCTACCACTTGAGCCACAGCACCACTTAACGGCTTTTTCTACTTATGTGGTAATGAGGAATCGAACCCAGGGCCTCATGCATGCAAGGCAAGCACTCTTACCACTGAGCCACCTTCCCAGCCCCATACTCTTCTTTTAAACCTTAACATGACAAAAGATTTTGGTATTTCTTCAATCAGTCAGAGAAGGTTTTTTGTCACTTTGGGAGTTTCCAGGTTTGGGCACTTTCAAAAATATGTCCCAGGTTATCCACTGGATAATGTCTGAGCTGTCCATCTATGTTATATGTGACAAAGAATGATCTGTAACCTTGCTACCTTTTTTCTTGAGAAGTGTCTCTTTATCCCTGTAGTGATTACTAGTAATTTCAGATACACAGGTATCTCTGATCACATTTTTCAAAGCACTCTACCAGTAATGAATAAGGTTTGTGTATTTCTATCACTTTGACTAAGTTTTAACCCTATAATGAAACTAGATTTGTAAAAAAAATGAGAACTGATTTTTTACATGGCATGAGTGTCTACACAAATGAAAAGAATTACTTGCCCTTTCTTCTTCTTCAGATAAGACAGGTTTAGCAAAACATTCTAGGCCCTTAAGTTGGTATCTAAATGAACTCTGAGTGGCATTAATACTTTAAGAAAAGATGCTTTAACTTAGCTGGCTCAGAAAAGAACTTTGTAAGCCTTTACCATAAAAAAATAATTGCTAAAATAATTTTCTAGTCTCATTTTTTTTCCTGCTTATGTGGTGCTGAGGAATCGAACCCAGGTCCTCATGCATGCAAGGCAAGCACTCTACCACTGAGCCACCTTCCCAGCCCTCTAGTCTCATTTCTTAAATTTTGTTTTTATCTTTAAGTAGTTGTATAAAGGAGTTGCAATTTCACAAAGTAGTATATGAATGCAATGAATCTTGATCAATATTAGCCTATTAATGAACTCTTACAGGACTCACCTATCCTGGAAGTGGATACTTTTTTTCCATCTTCACTTCAATAGATACTGTCAATTACATTAAATAAAACCCAGGAGAAGCCATACCAAATTTAGTTGGAGGCCAAGAAGGATGGATAAAAGATGAAGAACATGTAAAACTATTATGAATTTGAGTAGAATTTAAGATATAATCTCAAAGTACCAAATCCCTGTTGATTCTTAATCAACTGAAAAGACAACAAAGGGGAAATCAGGATCAGTCTAGCCTCAAAATGATCAGCCTTGCTTGATTCCTAGTGTTCTTATTCTTGGCTTATAAATTATATAAATTAATACATTTGCAGCTCTTGCTTCACCCAGAATTTTCCAAGGAGTACAGAATTAGCTTTTTCAAATATGTTTGAGAGATTCATGAAAGTTCCACATTTTAATAACTTGCTTTACACTTGTTTGCAATGATATGACACATCTTAGTCCCCTACCTCCTGCTTAAATGGTCAGCTTAAAAAATGAACAGAATGCCAGGCACCGGTGGCTCACACCTGTAATCCCAGCTACTCAGGAGGCTGAGATCTGAGGATCTCAGTTCAAAGCCAGCCCAGAAGTAGCACTATAGCTAAAGTGGTAGAGTACTAGCCTTGAGCTGAAGAGCTGAGGGACAATGCCCAGGCCCAGAGTTCAAGTCCCATGACCGAGCAAAAAAACCCCACAGTATTGCATAAACAACTATTTCTTTTTGTTTTCTCCCTCTTTTGCACATATTCAGGATGACTTTCCATTCTATGGGTTACTGGCTTAGCTATTATAAAAACAACTCCCTAGTTGGGGAGGTGGGGAGGGAAGGGATGGTAGGGGAAAAACAAAGGAGGGTGTAACAATGCTTGATAAGAAATGGAATTCATTTACCTTATTCATGTAATTGTAACCCCTCTGCACAGTATCTTTAACATATATATATATATATATATATATATATGTCTAGAGGCCTAGTTTTCCAGTGTGTTGGAAGAAGCAAAGAAGGAAGTATCTTTTGATATAGCAGGCTGAATTACACTCATTTTATATTGCTTGTGGCTGCTTGTCTGGTGAATGGTGACTGGCCATCAGAGTGGCAGGTGTCCAGTAGCTGACTCTCTGGTAGATGGATCTGTGCATTCATCCTCAGGCCACGACATATTTGGATCATTTGACCTCTTTCACCTCTGCCAGCTCCTGCCATCTTGGGGCACTGCCCAGACTGTTGTGGCTAGGTTTGTCCTTGCCCAGCAGGCAGCTCTCTTGAGCATTGCATGGAAGACAGCTGGCACAAGTCAGGCTCTGTTCTCTATGGTCACTTCAGCCACAGAATACTCACAGAGCCTTGTCATGCCAAATACGGAGCTGCAGTGCCATGTCTTCTCTCTATCCTGCCATCTCTCCCCAGTTCACTTCTTTCCCAACCTGCCTGGCATGACTGCTGCCTGCACAGTTGTCCAAGTTGGAAAGCAAATGCATATGCTTCTTTTGAAGGCAACTCCACTGTTAATGAGCCAGTTTTCATTTGTATGAATGGAGACTAGAATAGAAAAGAGCCTCCTTTCTTATGGGGATGGCTGTATTACCTGTGAACACAAACACTGTGTCCCACACAAGGAAACTAGCCTGAAGATTCTTTCTCCCTTGCAGCTTCTGTCTGTGTGGAGTGAAGCGTGGAGTGGTTGTGGGGTGAGATGGTCCCATGGTAATCCTGGGGTGTTTGTGTTATGGGCCTCAGAATCCATTTTATGACAAATACTGCTCAGAATGATGAGGCTTGCTAAGTAAATGACTGGGCGCCTGGTGGCATCTGTTTTGAATGGTAACTAGTGACACCATGAAAAGTTAGGTGAATTATAAAGCAGAACAAGATTAGTCAGTGACAGAGAGCAAGATGGAAGTCCCGGACCTCTAACTCGAACCTGATGCCCTTGCTTGCCATCTTGTACAACCTCTGTTTTTCTCTGAAAGGCATTAATTAGCAATGCCACTATACACATCAATAAGAGACCAGGAGAATTACCATGGAAAATCAGTTTCATACTTTTTAGAATTTACCACAGTGAACTGGGAGAAAAATATCATTTCTGCCAGAGGCCCAGCATCTTGTTCTGTTCTTATGGAAACTCACTGTCAGGCAATTCCAGAAACTGCCTCCATCGCTGCTGGGCAAAATGTCTTCTTTTCATAGAAAAATGTCACCTTTTCTCTAAGAAATGGCAGGTGGTTATTTTTTTAAAAATAAAAAGGAAAGATGACCTTTGCATTTTGTTAAAAACATAAAAAATACACATCTGAAGCACTCAGGCTTTGAAGGAAAACCCTGAAAGCAATCACATGTCTACTACTGTGTACTTGAGGTTCTACTTTGTGAATTCTGAGATTACTGTAGTCAGCACTGATACAGCCTGTGGGGAAATGTCAATGACCAAAATATGGTGCAATTGTTTTCCAGAAATGTTCACTGCACACAAGTTGAGTGCTTGCATTCGAGTTTTTTTCTTCTAATTCCATCCAAATCTCTCTCCTTCCACTCTTTCTTTCCCACTTCCTCCTTCCTTACTTTAATACTCCAAAACCTTTATGTTCCAATCCAGCATGACAATTGTTAACATGTCCGAGAGAGATCGTTTTCTAAAAACAACATCAGTGTTGCTACATACTTTGCTTACCTTCACACTTAAAAGTACACAAATACTTCAGATAAAGTTTTCAGATTAAATTTAGAGATGTGAGAATCTTAAGTCATAGTTTAATACCGGATATTGCATTTTCTCATGAGGAAATGGGAAAAAAATGTGTCCAAGTTTATCTCCTCCACAAATCACACAGAAGAAGAGTGATAAAGTCTAGACACAACATTTCCAAACAAGGTACCAGGAAGGAGAAAGATTGTTAAATTATTCATCTTAGCTTTACAAAACTTTTGAAAATATTTAATACATATAGTTGAACTATTTATTTTCTGACAATAGTGCTCACCATTGAGAACTGCATAATTTTACCTTCCAGGGTTGGATTTTCCGACAAAGTACTCAATTAGATGATGACACTTAAGATTTCCCAAGTGTGTTCTTGTCAGTTCATGCAAATCTTCAGCTGGAGCATGCTAGAGGCACACTAATCACACTGGATAGAGGAATAACGTTGCTGCAGCTGCAGTAGTTTGGATATTTGCAGACTCTGGCATACTCTACTTCTGATTTCACTGGCAGCTTGCAAAAATCTAGCAGAATTACATTGATAAACAAAGGTCTGCATGACAATTTATCTCCTATTGACTTCGATGAAATCTCCTCATTTAGAATACTAAGAGCTTTAGAATTATGAACTAAGATCTAAAACTTAGTTGAAAAAATGGAAGACATGGTCCTTCCCTTTCCTTGCATGGTGCCTGCCTGGATATTGACATGCTATCCATCTTCACATTGATCTATATAATTAAACTATTCTTGAGCACTTACTGGCCCATGTGGCCATCTGTAGAAATATGTACTGACATAGTACATTGCTATTTCATTCAGAGAGTGTTGATTCTTATAATTGAAGCATTGACCTGGCCTCTTGTGTTTTCCAATCATTTTATCCTTTCTTGGCTTGCTGTTTACTATGAGTCAAGACTGGCTTCCTTTGGGAATGGGTTATCATTTCAGAAATGAGGAACCATAGAAAACAAATAGAGGAAAGATTCTGTCATCTCCAAAATATGTCTAGCAAATGGGATTAGAATCCTTATGACATACCTAATTGTCAACCAGCCCAAATGTCAGTGGCTATGCACAAAGGAAGTGGGAGCCCCCCTATTTGCGTTGATAGTCAGCCAATAGAATAAGCATTGTCAGCATGCCTCCACAATGCAGAAAAATTTTAGAAACTTCTCTTAAATCTAAGCTAATGAAAAGAAACAAAAGATTGCTTCAAAAATTATATTAAGTGAAGTAGGCCAGACCCAAAGAAACACAGGTCCAATGGTTTTCCTTATTTGTAATAACTAGTATATATCTAGGACAATCTTACCAGACAAGCAGAAAAGGTCAAAAGCTATGCACATATGACCATATAAGATGATGCTAAGCGAAATGAACCCCAAGATATGGACACAGAGGTTTTTTATTTTGTTGCTGTTGTTTTTAATGTACTATATGATTTTTTTTGTTTCTTTTGTATGTTCTTCCCCAAGTGGTCACTATATTTGATTTTGGTGCCCTGAATCTTGTATATACATTTTTCTAATCGGGGGAGGAAAAGAGACATAAGAAAATGCTGAAACAAGGATACTGGTTGCCCATTGTAAGAAAGAGATGTACAAGACACTATGTTGAAAATGAACTTTACAACTTATGGGGGGAGGAGGGAGAAGTTGGAGAGGTGGGAATGGAAGAGTTGGTAGGGGAAAAACAAAGGAGGAGGTAACAATGGTCATAGGAAATGTACTCATTACCTTACTTGTGTAACTGTAACCCCTTTGTACATTATCTTTTTTTTGTACATTATATTTACAATAAAAATATTCAGTGCAAAATAATTTCATTTTCAAGATCCAAAGAATAAACACACTAGGTATTTACAGACCTTTTCACATATCTATCACTTCCAGAATTCCACAGTTTTCTTTCATTTATTGAAAGACAACTTTATAGGCTCCCATTTTGAGACATTCCATGTTCTACATTCTTTCTAAGGATATGTCCTTTCTATTTTATTTTTAACATCTAATAACTCATCTGATGAGATATTTGGTTACAATGGACTAAAAATCTTAAATAATATTTTCAAGAGGCACAAATATCAATCTATGGAAAATCTCATACCTCTGTTGCAGGAAATCAGTGCTGTACAGAAAAAACTCATTAATTTGTTCCTCCAATAAATTGAATATTGATCATATACTTGTTAGTGAACTAAGCCTTGGGGATTTATTAATGACTGAATCAGAGTCTCTGCTGTAGGGGGCTTATACTCAGGAGATGTGTGGCGGTGGAAACAACCCAGGGTCTACAATCTAGCTGAGAGCAGGAGAGAGATAACTAAGCACCCCTTTAAGCAGCAGATTGTCCATGAGGATGCAAAGGCTAAGTTCCATTAGTTAAGGGGACAAAAATGGTAGGACCTGAATGAATTTCACATTGGCTAGAAGCAAACTATAGCCAATAGCAGAATTGGTGAGTCTTTGCTTATCTCAGTGCGCAACATTTGGTAAGTCTTTGCTTCAATTTATATCGTTTTAGTTTCTTTATAAGCAATTTTAATTGATGATTTCAAACCATGTGCTCTAAAAAGCTGAAATGAGAAAATTTTCTTAAACATATTTAGAGAATACCTTTAACTTCACATTTGCGTATCTTAAGATGAATATCTTTCATTAATAACCCCACAGCCAACCATGTCCTTCAAGAAGTAAGTAGGAAAGGATAATAATCTCCAGGCAATTAAGTTTGAATAATAAGATCCACATTTTAAAGTGGAAATTTTATAAGGGTCTGTAATATAACACCCCTGGTGCTATAATGTCCAGCACAAGTTGTTGCTGTGCTCTTAGGCTGAATCAGGGCACTGCCTCCTCTCTGCTTTTGTTCCCAGGAGAGCCAGGGAATTTGCACTACAAATTAATAGAAAGTTTTGGTGCAGAATAACTTCATAAAGATAAAAATACATTTCAATGCATTGCCTTTATGATACTAACAGGGAAAATGGTCATGAATACCATATCTTAATCATTGTGCAATTTATCTAAAGGATACATATACCAGAAAATAAAAACAACAATTTCAGAGTAGCAGACTACTACTACAATGGCAATGAATTTCTTGATCCTGCTGAAGAAATTAGAATCAGAACACAGCTGGTATAGTTGTCCCGTCTCAAATGAGCTCTTTTCCAGAATGTGATTTTAAATGAAGCAAGAAAGAGCAACACAGTATGAGGTAGAAAGAGAAGAGATAAAAATGAAGACAATCAGAAGTACAATAGCATGTGGATTACAATGGCCTCTTTTTAAAACTAAATGAGGAGTTGAGCAAGTATAGAATTATTTAAGAATTGGTGCAATATAAAACATTTAAAAATTCTTGAATGAGCCAACTGTCAGTGGTCATACCTGTAAACCTAGATCTGAGGATCTGAGTTCGAAGCCAGCTCCATCTAACCACCAAAAAGTTAGAAGTGGACTTGTGTTTCAAGTGGTAGAGCAAAAAAGTCTTGAGCAGAAAGCTCAGGTACAGAGACCAGAGTCTGAATTGCATATTCACACACACACACACACACACACACACACACACATTCTTGAATGGTTTGTTTTGTTTTGTTTCTGGGATTAAGTACTTTGTCAGTTGTCAGCCCTGTGTCTCATACATCATCCTCAGGAGGAGAACAGATGGAAAGTTGCAAGGTGGCTCCTGTCACTATGAGATGTCCTGCTATTGATCTGAAAGACACAGTGGAGATATTAGGCATTTAAAAATAAAACAATGTTTGAAAAGTGAGGTATATTTGGAAAGAATCAAAAGCAAACATGTTGATAGGCAAAACAAGCACAGCTTATTTCTTCTCTACGGGAGATATTAGTATTGGTCAACTGGATGGAAATTCTGTTCTCTTTTTTGGCTTTTATAGAGGCCAAATGTTTTTGTAACACAAAACATTAATACATGTTAAAACAGGTAGAAGCACAAGGCTTTTGTAAAGAAAAAATCTAACCTGGTTCTGAGTCTGAATATTTTTCTAGATTAAAAAAGAATCTTTAAGGTCAAAGGTGGTGGTAGTCAGTTGTGTGAAGGCAGAGATCAAGAGGACCACAGTTCAAGGCCAGCTCAAATATACAGCTAGTGAGATCTCATCTCAACACTGGCATACACTTGAACTCTCAGCGACTTGGAAAGCATAGGTAGGAAGATTGTGGCCTGAGTCTTACTCTCAGTACAAAGTATAAGACCCAATCTGAAAAAAGACAAAAGCAAACATGGCTGAAGCTATGACTAACATGGTAGTGTACTTGCATAGCAAGTGGCAAATCCTGAGTTCAAACCCCAGTACAGTAAACAACACAGCAATAACATATCTCCCCGAATCCCAGCCTGATTAAGATCTTTCTAAGAAAGTCAGAAAGAGGGAAGTGATGAGAAGAAACTACCACAGAGTGTGCTTGGAATTGGAAAGGGAGTCTGTCATGGATTTGTCATTGAGGAGGTGGTGGGAGGATAAGACAGAAACCATTTTCAAGTAACAACTTGAGCTTCCCCATAATGCTCCTCAGAGGATGCTCAATTAACAACTACAGGATTTTATTAAACTGCTGGGGAGCTAAGAACTGTTAGCAGAGGAGGAGAGCATAATCTATAGTAAAAGAACAGTCAGTACGGCAAAGCAGGGAAACACTGGAAAGTCAGTAGTGAGTGGACATTACTGAAGAGGGTTATGACTGCCCACTGAGAACAACCACCACGGGTCCTACATAATACTCATGGCCGCTGGTTAGTCCTCCTGCTCTGCAGAGGGCAAAGAAAGGGGCAGCTAATAGATGACAGCAACGTGAGAGGGAATATCCCCAAATGGCAGTGAAAGTTCAAAAAGAGCATGAAATCTGTAATCATTCAATTGATTTCTAGAAGCCAGTTTATGTAACTGATGTGAAAGACAAAAGTTGAGTTAGGTTTGTTTTTTCCTATTAGGCAGATGCTCAGACACCCTCATTTACATAAGTTAATGGCTCCAAATATTCATAAACTCTTTTTAAAGCAATTATGAACATATAGTATATGGAGAGAAGGTAAGAAGAGGATCCAGATGTTTGTGAGCTATTTGATGTTGGTATAATTTAGGGAGGGAAAGGGAAAAAACAAAATGTTTAAATAGGGATACAGGTGGACCCATTGTAACAATGAGATGTACAAGGCACTATGTTGAAAAATGAACTTTACAATTTAGGCGGGGGTCAGGAGAGTGGTGTAGTTGTGGAGGTGGGTGGGAAGGGATAGTAGGGGGAAAAACAAAGGAGGAAGTAATAATGCTTGATAAGAAATGTACTCATTACCTTGCTCATGTAACTGTAACCCCTCTGTATGGTATTTTCACAATAAAAACTTATAAAATAATAATAGGAAGGAGAGTCTTTTTGCAGTTCTCATAATTCATCAGTGGGCATAGAAAACAACCTCAGAATTCTAGCTGAAGATGGCAGACTAAAAAGTACATGCTGTCATCTTTAATGAAGTCTTTAAAAGAAATACTCCTCAGGAATAAAGGGAATGAAGGGCTGTAGAATGTACAAGGTATGAAAGGTGATGTACTGTGGCTTTTGGAAGTATATACTAAAGCAGATTGGCAAAACTCTCTGTCAACTGCATTTTGTAAGTAACCTTTTATTAGAATACAGTCATATCAGTGGACACATGAATGAACTATTTTTGTTCATGTTTTGTCTATGCTGCTTTCATAGTGGCAATGTTGAAATGTGGTGACAGGCCCTTGACTGGCAAAGATGAAAATATTTACTATTTGGATCATTATAGAGTTTTCTGCTTCTTATTCTAGTATGATCTTGGAGGAGGTAGTAACATGAATGGGGAAGACTCTTAATTTCTCCAAAGAATAAAGGCAAGGGGAACATCCAATTTGAGCTCCCTGAAGATCTATTTGTCCCACATGTGTGTCCAGAACCTCTACCATGTGCCCTAAGTCAGAGAATGAGGGTATCTTTTTATTAAAGGCCAATAAAAATATACATGTTAAAAGAAATGAAAAAAAGTTTTCAAAAAAGCAAGTAGATATGACTTTCACATTCTGTCCCTGCCCTATAATCCAAAATATTACTAGTATTTGAATATCTACTACAAACACAGGACTCCCAAATAACATCTTAGGATTTCACTTTTAAACCTGGATCATCTAGGATACCAAGATACTCGTGTATCTTGCTGTGCTTCAGAGAAATAATGAGAGGTCAGCGGGAGGACGTGGCCAGGGACACCAGGGACTGTGGAGAGACACCATGGCAAGTCCCGAGGTGTCAGATGTACACCAGCTCACAAAAGATTGGGACAGAAAATATCCTGGGGAAAAGGAGATCTTCTACAGTATGATATAGGATGGAGCTTTCGAAGAAAAACAGGGAATCATTTAAAGATAGCTATTGCAATAGAGATTTTAGTACATTGTTGAGCTCAGTGAAACAACAAACCATTGTCAGGCAAAAACTTCACAAAAATATAGTAGTCATACTCCTGAGACACTATAGAAGGGTTGAGGTATAAATTAAATAAAGGGTCATGTCCAAACTGTCAAGTCTAGACAACCACCTTTAATAATATTAATTAGAAGTGTGAAGATGTCTACCACAAGAACTATTTAGGGGCAGGAGGTGTGGCTCAGGAGGCTGAATGTTAGCCCATGAGTAAAACTGTCAGATACTGAGTTTGGACCATACATACATACATACATACACACACATACATATACATACATACATACATATACATGCATACATATATACACACATACATATATACATACATACATTAAGAAAGAAAGAAAGAGAAAGAGAGAAAGTAAGAAAGAAAAAAAGAGAGAGAGAAAGAAAGAAAGAAAGAAAGAAAGAAAGAAAGAAAGAAAGAAAGAAAGAAAGCCATCTAAGAGGATTCCAACTCATCATCTACATGTGGGATGTGGGCCAGAAGGAGGGGAAGGGCAGGGCAAGAAATATTTTATACATGATAAATTCTTTATGTTATTTTTAAAACAGTGTGCCTGTGTTGCTTTGAGTTTTTTTTTTTGAAAAAAAGGTATGTAACTCTACATTTCCAAGCATCATTGTCAGTATGCCTTGGGTACAGTAATTGCATGTTTATTTTTATTTTTTTTTTTGGTCGTGGGGTTTGAACTCTGGGCCTGGGCGCTGTCCCTGTGCTCTTTAGCTCAAGGCAAGCACTCTACTGCTTGAGCCACAGGGCCACTTCTGGTTTTCTAGTGGTTTTATTGGAGATAAGAGTCTACCCGGGCTGACTTTGAACCATAATCCTCAGATCTCAGCCTCCTGAGTAGCTAGGATTCCAGGCATTAGCCACCGGTGCCCCGCTGCATGTTTTTTTTTGGGGGGGGGGTCCAGTCGTGGGGCCTGTACTCTGGGCCTGGGCACTGTCCCTCAGCTCTTCAGCTCAAGGCTAGCACTCTACCACTTGAGCTATAGCATCGTTTCTGGCTTTTTTCTTTTTGCTTATGTGGTGCTGGGGAATCGAACCCAGGGCCTCAGGCATGCAAGGCAAGTGCTCTACCACTGAGCCACCTTCCCAGCCCGAATTTTATTTTTTTTGAAACAAAGTTTACTAAATGATTCTGACAGTGAGTCATTTACTTTTGATTTTTCAAGCCCAGCAAAATGGCTCTTCACAAATGCCATTGGCCAAAGAGTGCTAAATATGTCATCCTTCAGGGCACCTTACTGTCATCCTATTAATAAAATGGGTAGTTTCTCTTTAAGTCTTTAGCCCACTTATTTATTGGACAGTTGTTTCTTTGAGGA
>NW_012267423.1:649098-667946 GCF_000151885.1 Dipodomys ordii | reverse complement strand
CTAGTATATGTATGAGTCAAGCAGAAAAGGTCAGATAAGGTGATGTTAGGGAAATGAACTCTAAGATACGTATTCAATTTTTTTTTCTTTCATGCGATTGTTTCTAACACATCTATAAGATTATTTCTTTGTTGCTTTGTATGTTCCTCCCCCACAGTATAACCCCTGCTTTCACTGTATTTGATGTCCGTATAATTTTGGAGGGGAAGGGGAAAAACAAGTCGTTTAAATAAGACTACAGGTGGACCTGTTGCAACAATGAGAAGTACAAGTCATTATGTCAAAAATGAACTTTACAACTTTGGTGGGGGGGGAGGATTGGGTGGGGCGTTGGGGGGAGAATGGGAAGGGATAGGAAGGGGAAACAAAGGAGGAGGCTACAATGCTTGATAAGAAATGTACTCATTATCTTGCCCATGTAATTCTAATCCCTCTGTACAGTATTTTCACAATAAAAAAATTAAAAAAAAGAATTAAAGTATTGCCAAAAAAATAAAATGGGTAATTGTTTAATTCATGTTTTGGAAGTTTAATTCATGTTTTGGAAGTTAAGCAAAGGTATTTAGTAAAACAAAAATAAATAGGAAGAAATCATCCTCTCACAGGCAGGGTTAGGGACAGAGACTTGGAGGGTAAACATTTTCAAAGGACAAATAAAAATGAGCAGAGTGTGACTTAATAATTCCACTTCTGTTTGTGAGAGACCTTCCTCACTCATACGTATTGAAAAACCACAAGTCCTGGTTCAATGATTAGCCTGGAGAAAAACATGAACTCTTGTGTAATGAGGAAAGCTTTTTAACAGAATTAGATAAACATCTTTCAGACTTTGGATTCTACGTGACTCACGTTACATCAAGGTTCATTTAGAAAATATGTTCAAGAATGTTAACAGGGTCGTTGATGACTGACCTGTAGAATGTGCAGAATTCACAACTAAGTTAGATGACATCTGAGCATGGCGCTAATTTCTCCAGAGAAACCTTCTGGAACTTTACAGAACCACAGAGAATTGGCTCAATTAGCTGTCAAAAAGCAGCTGGAGGCACAGTGTCCTCATTTTTTCCTGTTCTCTACCTCTTCCAGGAGTTAGGGCTGGTAAAGAAAGAACTCCCTACTTTCCCTTGTTGCTCTGCTGCAGGACCTTGGGTCAACTTTCTAGATATATTTGTGTACATTGACACAACTATTGACATCTTTACCCCAAATCAGAGATTCCCTAAAGCTAGAAACAGCAATTAAAGTATGTTCATGCATGTTTCAATGTCAAATGAGACTGTATACTTCTGAAATATCAATTTTTAACTCATATTTACAGTGTGTTATTTTTGTTAATTATTGCAGTTCATTGTGCATCTGATGTCAGTTGTCAGTACAAATAAGGAAACCAATTTTGTTCCTAACATGTATTTGTTTTCTAAGTTTCATCCAGAATCTAGAAAGCAAGTTTGTTTTTGCTTCAAGAGTGAGCTACCCTATCCATTCACTTACTGATTGAGCTGTGTCAGAAAAGAGAAATTCAGAATTCAGCCCATCCAAATATTCCTTCTTCACATATAAGAACATCCATCCATCCATCCATCCATCTACTTCCCCATCTACCCATCCATCCATCATCTCACCCACATATTCATATAATAACTTATTGAGCACCTGCCATTTGCCCAATACTGCCTTAGATTCTTGAGATTCATACTTCTATAAAACATCAGTTAGAGTAAAGGTAGATGTGCAGTTGGTTGCAATTCTACATGAGGATGGTTTTCATAAAGATTTTTATGTACTCACAATGATTTGAATTTTAGCATGTCTAAATACTACTGTGTGATGGTTGCTCTGCAGCCCAATAGCTAACCTTCACTTAACATTTTAGGACATACTTCACCATCAACTCAATGAAGGCAAAATGCTACCATACATGGTGGCATAGAAACTTCTTTTCTATTTTTTCCCACTGCTGTCCCTTTGCCCTTCAATTGCCTGTACCAATAGCCTACCTTGCTCAGTTGTCTACCTAGCAAATGTCAGTGTGTCATTCAAAATTCTGCCCTATGTCATTTTCTCTGAGTACGCTTAGCATCTATCCACAAATTGATTCTTCTTTTTGCTGTATGATTTCTACACTTAAGTATGCACCTTAATATCACACTGGCATAAATACTCATTAACATAGCACTCATTATTTCGACTCTGCAAACTTCTGGGGATAGAATCATTTGTTTCTTCATATTTGCTTTCTTATTAATTATCAGCATGTTCAGTATGTACACACATTTACTCAATATTGGCCAAATAAGAGCCATTTCCTCCTCAGCAACTCATGGAATGTTACAGAATTAAATGTAACATTAAAACTTTTGAATATTTAATAAGCACTATATTTTGCTTTATTAAACTATTTTCTAATGAGGAAAACTACTATCTCTATAAAAGCCTAACAACATTCCATATGAACACACTTTCCTTTCTAAAAAGAACCGTTGTTCACTCCCCACTACCCTGACTTTGTGTTACCATCAGAGCATTATAGAGTTATCATATTGTGTCATAAATGCTTTTTCACATGTCAGAGTCTCTCCCAGATGACAGCCACATGCTGGTCATCTTTGCATGCTACCTGAAATTACTAGGAAAGGGAGGTGTGCAACAAATACTTGTTAAGGACATAAGGAGAGGACAGAATAGGAGATGGTGAACAGACTTAAAGGCTTGGTTCTTCTCTTTCCATTAGCTGTGATTTTCTTAAAAGAAAGAAATTTGCTGAATTCAAAATAAGATTTTTGACTTTGATGTTTAGATTATATAGATATTGTACATTACTAAAATGAGTACAAAAGGAAAAAATGTTTAAAGACAATTTTTTTGTCTTTTAAAGAAATCCTTTCTAGTTTTGAAAGAGGATACATCGCACAGGGTCAGAAAAAAAGTAATGAGGCTCTTTATCATTGAAAAAAATAGATTTGTAACCACTTGAATCCAGTCACCTGTAAACACACACACACACACACACGCACACACACACACGCACACACACGCACACACACACACGCACACACACGCACACACACACAAAATTAAAACCCTAAAACACTGTAAGTGAGAGGAGGAGGGAAGAGAGGAACTGGATTATACTTGAAGTATAAGCGTATTCCAAGAACACTATATGCATGTACGGAATTATCACAGTAAATCTACTTTGTGTTATGAATGTATGCTAATTCCAAAAAAATAAATTAAAAATGGATTTGTTAAATATTTCAATAAATTCTCTTTTGAAATTTCTCCTTTTACTCTCTACTAAGATGTTTTTAATCCCACAATTTCTGTTTCTCCTCCTAGCAGGCAATATCATGATTTTGAGTTATTTAACATTTGTGATTTTGTTTTGGCAGAGTGCAAGTTTGTATGCATAGTGAACCACCAGCCAACAGAAGTGGTGTGGAACCTTCTCTAACAATTCAGTGTATGTGATTTTTAGGATAATAGTGTTTGTAAAATACAATGAGTTCATTATGAAAGTTCATCTTAAACTTTAAAGAGGTGTAGTATCTTTAAATCAGTATGATATACTCACAAGGGACTACTGGAAAAAGTTGCCCATATGGAAACTATTTAAGGAATGAAAGATAATAAGCATTTGCGATTTTAAAAATTACTGTTGCAACAAGACCCCAATTGTATGTTGTTTGGCTATACATAGATACCTTTAGAGTGCAGGGAAGAATAATTCACAGATAGATAGATATAACAATGACAGAACTTTTTCCCAAAGTAATTCTCTAGTTTGTGCATCTGCTAGAATCCAATGAATTTAGAAAGCAGATACCATAAACTAAATCAATGTAAAAATTAAAAAAAATCATTACAGCTTCTGTTTCTATGAAGCTATAATTGTAATCCTTTTAATATTCTTTAAAGTTATACTACAAGATTCTTAATCCAACATTTTGAATATACAAGGTTGATTTAATTTCTTTATTTTTTCCAGGTAAGGAAATTAATATTTATAAGTTATGGCACTCACTCAAGGTCACAAGCCAGGTAGGAGAATTTAAAATCAAACTATGCAATCAGACTTAGTTCATTACTCTTGCTCTGTGCACTTTTTTCATTTACCTTTTCCTGCCTTTAACAATTTGTTCTTATATTTCATGTGAAATTAATTTCAATGATAATTTAGATAGGCTTCCAAGTAATTGCATGTGAAAATTAATTTATAAAGACTGGAAAAGCTCCATATATTAAAACGTTGTATAAGGACATATGAAGACTAGAGTCATTTCAAATTTTTTCTCTCTGAGATGAGCATGCATATTTAAATATCTAACCTGGGCAATTTAGCACTAGAATATTACATGATTAATATAGAGTCTAAAATATCGATGGCTGAATATAAGTTAGAAGGGTATGAATTGTTAATCACCTCCCTAAATAGGAGTTCGGGAGATAAATTAGAAAAGTGTCAGTCTCAAGTGTACATTGGATCCAGCAAACAGAAGGAGCAGTTTTGAAAAATGAGATCAAAATGATATTCAATGTTGCTTCCAAAGTACTTCAACTTGATAGTCTTAAACTTGGGAGAAATATAATTTCATTTTTTTCCCAAAGTGAAGTGACCTTTGACTTTGTAATTAAAAGCTCAAAAGAGGCTGTGCATATTTGCTTATAGGAAAATAGTGTTGTGAAACAATTTTCTCCATCATCAAGGAGCTTACCTGTTTCCATTTTTCCATCCTGTGCAGCAGGCCCATCCGGAATCACGCTCTTCACCTGCAGAAACTCATCGGGCTCATCTCCACCAATGATGGTAAATCCAAACCCCATGTTGCTCTTTTTTAAGGTGGTGCTGAGAAATGTTCCCTTCAACTGGGATGCATCCCGGGTGAAGAGTGGTTTTTCTATGTTGGTCAAGGTAAGTTAAAAAAGAAAAAGCATGTTTAAGGCAAGTTCTCAACAAGAAAGCCAGCCATGGAGCAGCAATCCCAGGGGTAGAGGTGGGTTTCTTATATAGTAATGCAAGCAGGGTGTGTCTGCAAAGAGGAATGAGGCTATTAGAACTTTCTATAAATACAGAGGTTGTCCCAGCATCTAAGGAAAGATTAAAGGATATTTGGTTTAGAGAATGATTTTTTGGGGGGTGAGGGGGAAGACAGGTCAACATTCCAATTACTTAGCTTCTTGTCCTACAGGCTTACATGGTTCAGATAAAAAAAAAAGGAGCCCAAACCACCCAGATACTTCTTGTACCTTTCTCTCAAGAGACAGGTACAAGGAAATGATCACATGGTATGTGTAAATGACTGGTCCTGCACGGAACCTTGGAGACATAGAAATAGAAAACCAAAATAACCATTGAAAATGGTTTCAAAGAGAACAACAGCCCAGCAGTTAAGCCGGAGGAAGTATTAGCAACAGAGCAGTAGCAGAATGTGACCATGTGCTCTAATGTCCAAATAATTTAGAAAGCATTTTACTTGGATGTGGGACTGAGTTATACCCCTATATTGTGAGATGGTCTAAACATAACCAGAACAAACAAATCTACACCGGTCAGAGAGTGTTTAATGTTTAGTGTTTGATCACAGATAGGTGATCAAAAGGTAGGCCAGTGTTTCTAGACACAATTATGAATGTAAAGGTACTACGCTGGGTAACAATGTTGATACATGCAACTCTTATGCCTAAATAATCAGAATAGAACTTGAACCTACCCATACAGTTTGCTTTCTCAACTATGATCTATAATAAAGACATTTTTCTAATCTTATATTAAATGCTTTAAAAGTAATAATCAGAGTAGGAAACTAAACTAGTCATTGTTTTAACGCTTATCTCAGAAAAGTATTGCATATAATACTTGGTTAAGCTGTTACATTTTGGGTGATTTATGATTTCTCTAGTAATCAAAATGGAATTGGCCACTGAATTACACCTTGGATCTGATAATTATGCCTTTTATTTCAATTAGGATGATATACACATACAGCCAAACATTGAGTCATTCTATTGTAATTTTACTCCTTTTGTCTACTTAGATACCTTATATATCTTAATTACATGTAGCATTTCTTTAAAATATATATGATAGACATCCTATCTAGAGTCTTTTCATCTACTTTTGTCAGAGGAATGGTACCTATAATCGGAGCCACGCTCCCCCAGAGACCTTTACATTCACGTTGCTGTGCACAGTGGTGTGAAGCGAGCTTAGCCGCAGGCAAGTGGAGGCTCAGGTGCCAAAGCCTCATTTGTGCTTTTCCTGATGAGTAGAGGCCCACAGGGTGCGAAATGTTTATGCAGCTACTCATTCCACTACGTGGCTGGCAGGTGAAGATGCTGTCGACAAGCAGCCCTGGACATACCGAATGGCCACGGCCAACCCCCGTGGTGGCTCCGACAGTATGACAAGTCATTCACGCTGAGTGACCTCTCCGGGGCAGGGCGGGGACAGAAGGATTTGGGCCTAGGTAATGTCGATGAAGAGCTGTCTACTGTCACAAAGGAGAACAAACCTCATTCTTATGATTGGTCTTTAGAGGGCAAACCCACCCACCGCTCTAAATCTCTGCTGTCAATGGAACCACTGTCACAACCCATCCATCTCCAGCTAGCTGCACAGTCCTGTACGTGCCGCCTGGGGCTCTTCCATTGGTTGCTGTGGCTAGATGCATTCGTTTAGAAATAATGCAAACACTTCACTGAAGCTAATAGAAGGGTTTGTGGGAAGCAAATCAAGTCTTCTAAAGGTGGCCCAGTTATAGGCATATGTATATTTGGAAGCACAGACAGTTTTGTCAGGTAATGACCCCCGTGCCACTGAGCGCTGACATAGTACTGTACCTCGGAACCCCGGGGCCTGCAGAGGCTTTGCTCCAAGTTCCGGGTGGGGCATGTTATGCTGCTGTAGCTTGCGTTTTGCTTCCAGGACAGGGTTTTCAAACTGTGTTCTTCTGTTTATGTGGCTAGAAAAGAAAATTTCAAATTAGGAAAACAGTGGGACAAAATCATTGAGGAGCACACATCTACAGCTCAAGTAGAGTGAGTAATTAAGGTACACCTTAGCTAATCACCAGTAAATGCCTCACCCCACACCTGCTCAGGCTTCTGACTGGGCTGGCGTAGGTTCGATACTGTGACAAGTGCAGAGTTCTCAGCAAATCCGTTCTGTGTTACTTATTTACATTAGACATAATTCAGCTACAGAAATCGGAATAGACACTTGTTTTCTGGTCTACTGGGTTTGTTTGAGATGAGTTTGACACCTTAAAAAGAAATAGTCAAAAAATGAATTTATACTGATTTGTCAACAGGAAAAAAATAACAGCCAAAGTGCTGGTGGCTCACTCCTATTATCCTAGCTACTGAGGAGGCTAAGATCCAGAGAATCACACATCGAGGCCAGCTGGGCAGAAATGACTGCTAGACCCCATTTCCAAAAAAATAATCATCAGAAAGCTTGGCTGGAAGCATGGCTCAAGTGGTGGAGCTTTAGCTATGTAACTATGAGATCCTAAGTTCAAACCTTAGTAATGGAAAATGAAAGATAATATCTATTTTCAAAGTCCTTGATCAAATAGGTAAATATGAGGTGAATTCACGGATAGTATAGCAAGCACTGTATATATTTATACAGTTCGTAATCAGACCTGGATCGAAGAACAGGAGTCCAGGGAAAGATTCCCAGGGACACATCAGAAAGACAGAAAAGGTCCATGTAGGATGACTGATGCTGAAATCAATCTGAAGCAGAACGCTTACATTCTGTATTGTGAGATATCAACCCAGAACAGCTGGAGGCAACTGGAGGTAGCAGAAAACTTAGCTATATATTTCTTCATATCAGGCTGCTTGAAATCCAGAGTTCTTTGTTGGGTCTTAGAGTAGGAAGCATCAATCTTGCCTGGTGACATCCACATCGCTTTATCAAAGACATAAATACCCAGGAAGGGGTTGGTGTATAAATTGATTTTGGCTCCTGATATGAACAATATTATGCCATGAACCCATGAAGAGGAGAGAGGGGATACAGGAACTGACAATCACAAAGCAAATCATTTAACTCTGTGCCAGTTACTATATACACTCTTCTTCCAGTAAGTTTCAGAATAACAGTCTTAGATACTAATTACTCCAATTTTAAAGGTGATGACACTGAGACACAAAGAGGCTGAATAAGTTGTTTAAAGCATGCACATTGTAGGTGGAAATTCTGGATCTAGCTATCATTTCAATTTCACCAATGGATTTCTTATTTATATACTTTCTCCTTGCAATGTATGATTTCACCTTGGCAAATACACACTTTTAACATGCACATAAGTTTTCCAGTTTCTTCATGGAAAACCAATGGCACCACTCTGTGTCAGAATGGCTAGGGTTTGGAGCCTCTCTTTGCTTTTCCCTATTTAGTAAAATCCTCTATTATCTCTGTTACCTAAAGATATATTATTCCTGATTTTGCCTTTACTTTTTCTGTAGTGTCACTTTTGGCCTCATACCAATGAATGTCCTTATCTCTGAATACATTTGGAGTAGCTATGGTAAGTAACTCCCTATCAGAATTCGAATCTTTTCTTGATACATTTGCTACTTGAATGGCATAATTGTTGAAGAAAGACAGCTGGGTTTAAGGCAGCATCTTAGGAAATTTCTTTAAGCATCAATCTCATGGCTAATAGACACATGAAGAAATGCTCAACCTACTTAGCCATAAAAGAAATGCAAATCAAAACAACACTGAGATACCACCTCATCCCAGTTAGCCCAGTTAGAATGGCTATAATGAAGAACTCTAATAACAACAGATGCTGGAGGGGATGTGGACAGAAGGGAACCTTACTTCATTGTTGGTGGGAGTGTAAACTTATTCAACCACTTTAGAAAGCAGTATGGAGGTTCCTCCAAAGACTCCACATAGAGCTCCCTTATGACCCAGCAATCCCACTTTTGGGTATCTACCCGATGATCTTTCCTAAAGTTTGAACCTTGAATGTCCTCCATGTATTAGAGGATTGGTTCTCAGCATGGCATTATTGGAAAGTGGAGGAACTGTTAAAGAGCGGGGCCTAGTGAGAACTTTTAGAACATTGGGGGATGCTCTCAAGGGTGACTGTGAGACATTGGTCTCCCTCCTTCCCTCCCTCCCTCCCTCCCTCCCTCTCTCCATCCCTCCCTCTCTCTGTCTTTCGTCTCTGTCTCTGTCTCTGTCTGTCTGTCTCTCTCTCTGTTGTTCTTTCAGTTCCTGACCATGATACAAATGGTTTTTTGTTTTTTTTTTACAATGTCTGAAGTCTGAAAGCATGAACTTCCAAAGGCTCAAAATTGTGGAGCCAGTTGGTCTGAAACTACCATAACAGAGAGTAAATAAAGCTTTTCTCTTTCTAAGTTGATTAACTCAGATATTTCATTAGAGTAATGTAAAACTAAAAAGCACAGCCTTTGTCCATCAAGTGGGAAACATTAATATTTACTTCATGAGATTTCTGTAAGGAAAAGTGAAATGTTCACAAAGCATAGATACATGGGGAAACCCCTTAAACAATAAGGTATTGACATTATCTTTAAGGTATAGTTATTATTTATTATCATAATTATAAGCACTGATGCTGTTCCTATTACAATACCTTTTCTATCTTGCTCTCAGCTTCTTCTCTTTCTTGTCTCAGACACATTTTCAGCCTGTATTACATTGCTCTCACTGGTGCTCATTAAAATTTGAACAGACCCTATTTCAGTCTATTTAATTATTTTTCTATATTTCTTCATCATTAAGAGGACCCAAAGAATAACAATAAAAAGAAGTAAACAAAATTAGGATAAAATTATATGCATCTATGGGAAAGTAAACACACAGACAAAATTGAATACAGGGTTCTATTTATATACGAGGGTTACATTGCAAATTAGCTTAGAGTTTTCAAATTCTTTATTTAACAAGGGAGCAATAGTTATAATATTTACAATATTTAAGATAAACCCAGTAGGACAAAGTATTCCTTATGAGGTTTCTTGTTCCATTCCTTGGATAAAGGTTTCTAGAATGTAGAATTGCATGTTATAATTTTTTTTTTCGGTCATAGTGCTTGAACTCTGGGCCTGAGCACTGTCCCTCAGCTCTTCAGCTCAAGGCAAGCACTCTACCACTTGAGCCACAGTACCACTTCCAGTTTTTTAGTGGTTTATTGGAGATAAGAGCCTCATGGACTTTCCTGCCCAGGCTGGCTTTGAACCGTGGTCCTCAGATCTCAGCCTCCTGAGTAGCTAGGATTACAGGCATAAGCCACCAGTGCCAGGCATGTTATAATTTATAATAGCAAATTTCATGGGCTCTACCAACCTTGTTATAGTTTTTGTTTTGTTTTTCTTGGTCGTGAGGCCTGAACTCTGGGCCTGGGCACTGTCCCTCTGTTCTTCAGCTAGTGCTCTACCTCTTGAGCCACAGAACCATTTCCAGCTTTGTTTGCTTACATGGTGCTGAAGAATTGAACTCAGGTCCTCAAGCATGCAAGGCAAGCAAGCACTCTACAACTGAGCCACCTTCTCAGACCCCTTGTCATAGTTTTAATAAAAATGTTCATGTCTATTTCTTTCTCGAGATTAGCCATCCTGTGTATAGGGTCCATATATTATCCACCTTTGTATACTAAGGATCTAGCACAGTGAACAGAAATATTTTTGCTTTATAATTAAATGGTGAGCATGCACTAAAACTTGTTTTCAAATATTTGTCAGAGACTTCAAAAAACCAAGGTATATCTTTGAAATGTAGTGAATCATCAGCTTTTCTTATTTCCTATTGGCTAGGTTACTGCTCATTATCTGCATAACTTCATCTCAAAAAGATATATAATAAGAATTTTCTGGAATAGACATATGTACAATAGTGTTCCTCCATCTCTCCACCTATAATGTTGCCCTTAGAAAAACCAATGATTTGCCCCTTGCTTTATGGTCACTGTGTTGAGAAGATTCTCCTTATCATCAAAGTGAGTATCTGGAGAATGAAAACTCCAAGGAACCAGTTTGTCCTACCTTGAACCCTACCGAGAGTAGAAAAGGGGTGTGTTTTGTTAACCTCTTCTGATCGTTATAGACCATTTCCCTTGATTGTTGCCAGTGGCTCATACTTTTAATCTTTGATATTCAGGAGGCTGATTTCTGAGGATCATAGTTGGAAGCCAGACAGGACAAAATAATGTCCAATAGATACTATCTTTAATTAACCATAAAAATGCCAGGTGGGAGGTGTGTCTTAAATGGTAGAACAGCAGCCATGAACAAGAAAGCCCAATAAGAGCTTGCAGATCTGCAGTTTAAGCCTACTACCAGTACACACACACACACACACACACACGCACGCACTTTGTCAGAAAGTCTTTTGTTTTAAAACCTAGAATAGTCATAAGCTATAAAAAATTACTACAAAGAAATGTATGGTAATTGAATACAGAAGAGTTGTCTTCCTTATGTGTTCAGACTAAATAATTTCAAGGTTTATTTGTGTGTGTGTGTGTGTATGTGTGTACCAGTCCTGGTGCTTGACCTCAGGGCCTAGGCTCTGCCCTGAGCTTTTTGTGCTAAAAGCTAGCACTCTACCACTGGCGCTACAGCTCCACTTCCAGCTTACTGGAGGTTAATTACAGGCAAGAGCCTCATGGACTTTCCTGCTTGGGTTTTGAACCACCATCTTTAGATTTCAGCTACCTGAGTATTTAGGATTACAGGAATGAGCCACTAGTGACTAGTTTTCAAATCTTTCCAGCAAGGATTTGAGAATCTAACCACGAGTGCAAAGGGAGTGAAAATTGTCATCCTTTTCCTCACTCTTTTGGGCCTCTGAGATAAATTCTAGCTGCTTCATTTAGCTTCCATACAAAACAAGGAACTATGAATCTTCCAAGAGTTCTTACTTTTTAAGTATATCCAATCTAATGTCTCATTTTTACAGAGACTCTAGATTTTTAAAAGCTAAGACCAATAGGTGAGCATATTCTAACATCTTTGTTTTCCCAAGGGAAGCTCATCCATCTATGAGATGCTTCCATGTTGGATGGCAAAGGCATTAAGACCTTCTATCCTTGCCCTGTCTTCACTGTTGCCTTTCCTTTCACTATGGGATAGAAATTTACACTAAGTTACTACATGTTAGTACTTTGAAATTTCAGGGGCTTTGAAATGCACCTGAGGAGCAAAAAACCCACAAAAATAAAAACAAAAACACAGATGATTTAGGCCCACTCTAAAAATCAATTGGCTCACAATCTAGAATTGGATGCAAGTTCTTGTGTTTGTTTTGTTGTGTTTTTGAAATGGAAGCTTCCTGGGTAACTCTAACATGCAGACAGGGTCTCATTTCCCTGAACTTGAGAAAGCGTGGTAAAGTACTGCGTGAGTAGTTGCTTGCCTGAAAGACTTGTGCAGAAATACTTCTTTTGGGGGTCTCAGAGAGTTCTAGGTAGGGATATTTGGCTACAGAAAAGGTCTTGTGTCACCAAAAGCTTTAGAAATACACAAAGGGAGGAGAATATTTGTGGCTGATCGGATCATGGGGTGCTAACAGCATTCCCAGGCCAGAGATTCAGAGGTGGTCCATCAGCTTCCTTCACTGGGCTTGGAAACACAGGAATGAACAAGAAAGTCAACCATTCTGAGTATGTATGCATATCCATCAGTATGCATAGACAAAGCTGCTGTTGTAGGCCATGATCCGATTGTTCCTGCCAGGGTTTTCTTCTTTTTTTTTTTCCAGCCAGTTTATACCCTGCCTTACTGCTCCTGCAGTTTGGAGAGGGACACTTTTAGTGCATCATCCTAACTGATACTTTTGTAGTTACTGACCACTGTCCTGCCATCTTGACTTCAGCTGAACATTTCAAACTGAAATTGTTTTGGGGGGGGCAGTTTTGGGGCTTGAACTCAGGACTTCGGTGCTGTCCCTCAGCCTCTTTGCGCTTAAAGCTAGTGCTCTATCACTTGAGCCACAGTATCACTTCTGGATTTTGAGTGGTTTACTGGAGATAGGAATCTCACCAGGACTTTTCTGCCCAGGCTGGCTTTGAACTGTGATCCTCAGATCTCAGCCTCCTGAGTAGCTAGGATTACAAGCGTGAGCCACCAGTGCCCAGATTCAAACTAGATATTTATGCCAGTGTGAAAGAGAGATTAGAGGAGCGTTCAAGTTGGAGGTGACGCCACAAGTCAATGTTGCCAACATAGTGTAGGTGGATGCATTCATTTCTCTAAGGCATGAGGCAGTGAGTACTCCAAAAATATTCGTTGAGCTAATGTATAGATGGAATCGGGCATGCATGAAAGGTGATGGATCTCACTGTGTTTCTGGTTCACTCTCCCATGAAATACTCATTGTGACAGCTTAACTTGGTCAGAGACTTAGGATGGCATATATGCTATGACCATTCTGCATTTGAGTAGAGACCCACGAAATCCTTCAAAGCATATTTGCAGAAACTCTAATGACAAAGGGCAATGTTATCCCATTGGTTGCTTAAAGTTCCCTAAGCTTTCTTACCCCAATTCCAAGCCCCCACTTATTTCTGCCTCATTTTTGAAGGCCTGACTGTAACTGCTCTGGTGGCCACACATACATTGCACTCTCCTTGTCTGTCCTGCATTCACTTTCATTTAGGCCTCAAGAAGACTCCATGATTTTTTCATTCCTGTTGAACTTGGATACATGGAATAAAAATGATTTTAAATCCTCAAATTTACTTCATGCTTTGGGAACTAAGAGAGGCTAATAACCCCACAAGGGGCTTCAAGTGTCAGCCTTTGCCAGAGAAGTCAGAGCGCATTAAGAATTTGTTCTCTGGCCGGGTGCCAGTGGCTCACGCCTATAATCCTAGCTACTCAGGAGGCTGAGATCTGAGGATCTCGGTTCAAAGCCAGCCTGGGAAGGAAAGTCAGTGAGACTCTTATCTCCAATAAACCACTAGAAAACCAGAAGTGGCACTATGGCTCAAGTGGTAGAGTGCTCGCCTTGAGCTGAAGAACTCAGGGACAGCGCCCAGGCCCAAAGTTCAAGCCCCATGACTGACAAAAAAAAGAAAAAAATAACTTGTTCTCTGTAGTCATAGTTCTCATGTGTGTATCAAGCTCCTTCCCTTACACAATGTATGACCTTCGGGACATCATTTGTACTCTTTGGGCTTTAGAATTTTTCATCTATAAATCAAGGATAAAAATATTACTACCCTCACAGAATTGCTGTGTACATGAAATAAGTCAAAATGAGTAAATCTCAGTGCTTGAATGTTATATCCTCAATACATGCTATCATGATACATTTAATATTGATTTCTCAGATTCTCTGTGCTAGGCACTGAGGGTCAGGGTTGTGGGCAGGGACAAGCATTAATCAGGCATATGGCATGGCAGGAGAAAGGAAACAGGAACAAAAAAATGATAAAATATGGCTTATATAATATAATCTATGTCTTACAGTGCTTTATAAAGCTAAAATTTAAAAGTACTAGATGAATGCTTAATGCCTTCATGTAAGTTATTTTAAAATGTGAGTTTCGATGAATGGAAAAATTTGAGTCTATTTTACTTGGAACATTTAAAAAATAGAATAATTGAATACTACCTCTTGAAAGATTTCTTCCTAATTCTAACACTTAAGTGATCATTTTCTTTCTATAAATTTCCATTCATTATTCCTGACTGTACCTGGGCAAATGTGAATTTGCTCTGTGAATATAAGTAAAAAGATTTGGGTGACTCACATATTATTTTATTCTGCTCTCTCTGGTCATGAAGGGGACCACTTTGTGGCCATGGTGTCGACAGAGGATTGGAATCATGGCCAATTGAGAAGAGCACCCATATAATTGCACTAAAACTGACAACCAGGGCTATCCTGAACTCCATACAAGGCAGAGTACACCCAAATATATTTTTCATGTAAATGAGTTATTTTCCCTCTCATAGTAGTAATGCTATGATCTTTAATATTGACTGGCAATATTTGTTTCACATATTACTTGGTATTTTTCTCACAGCAGACATAACCACATGTGTTGTTAATCATGCCACAAAGTCCCTAATTCCCCCCCGCCCCAAATTACAGCCATTAGACATATATTACGTTTTTTTCCCAACCCTTCTCATTCCAATAAAATATCTCAAATGTTATTGTTCTGAACTCCTGCTCCATAATTCAGGAGAACATCACCATTTTCAAAGATACTTTAAATTTTTTGCTTCAAGATAAAGAGTATTGAGTTATAAACTTAAAGGTAGGATAGGTTTTATCTAAAAGAAAATAAAAAAAAACTATACTAGTTCATGATCTTTGTGTAGAAATGATACTTGTATATCCTTCTGGGATTACCAGTTCTGACTAAATGGTTAAGTCCTAAGTTTCATATACCAATTCATTAATTAATAGATACTGGAGATGCAAGCATAATTTTCCCAACGCATGAAAATTTTAGTTTTGGAATTTGGTTAATCTTTCGAAAACAGAGTTGAGTTGATTATGGTACAATTGGCCAGAAAAACAATGCATAGTAAAAAGTGACAACATTTGCACATATAAAGAGAATATTAGAAAAGATGTCCAAACTGATGGTTCAGGGAAACTATCATGAAAGAAAGGATTCTTGAGCACCTTCCACAAAGATAGATGTATTTTGCCAGAGGGAGAAAGGGACAATTCAGCAGAAGAGTAGACACAAAGGTATTCAGCCATGTTTGAATTTACCTAGCTAGCACACATACACGCTGTGATCGTTGTGAGTTGGGAGGTGGGGAGGTGTTTGGAAACAGATGAAAGCTACTAGACTGGGAAGGTAATACCAAGCTGTGATATGAAGTCTTGGATCTTATTTCCATTGTGATTCTAGTCTAATGGACTGGCTTTGAAAATCACTCTCTCCTGGAGAATGTGCCTTGTCTTTTGAACTTGCAGGACAGTTAATTTGAATTTCACTCTGTTAACTGAATAGAAAAGTTGTGGCGATCTGTAGAATTGTCAAGCATTTCAGCATCATTGTTGGACTACCCCCAATATACTAGATACTCTTCTTCCCTATAGTACCTGGATACTTCATGATGATGAAAAGTCACATCATCTAAGGAAATGCCTGTTTTGGTGTTCCAGGGTGGGTAAAAATGGTGGGAATTATATTGTACATTATGGTGAAATGGATTGTTGTTTTTTTTTGGCAAGTTACTTGAATTGTTAAAATGTGGAGTCACAGTATAGCTTAAGTCCACCAAAGTTTTAAAAAATACAATATACAATAATTTATAATCATAGACATATACAATTGTGAAAAGGGAAACATTTGGAGGCTTGACTTCAAGGAGAGTCAGTAAATTACTAAGGATATAGGGATAATGGGAAATCAAGAAGGCTGCATTATTGCTGTCTGGAATTTTCTAAGAAGGAGGGATCCAACAAAAGAACGTTATTTAACTGAGATGCACAAGGCTATTGAAGGTTCTGAAGGTCAACAGAACATTGGCATTGGAAGGTATTGCAATTCTATATAATATCCTAAGTCCCCAGGTTTCTAAGTTCAATATTCAGAGATGAGAAAAAGGTGTTTTTTTTTTAAAGTATTGTTCTTGACTTCTGGGTTTTTCTAAATCACTGCACAGACCAGAGGGAAATCACATACATTCCTCTTCCTTTCATAATTTTGAATGTGATACTTTCGATGAGTTTTTAGAGAGAGAAAAAATATCTATTGCCTAGTTGTAGGCAACTAGTGTTTGTGTAAAATCTTTCATTATTCTTGCTATGAGTGACTGTGAGGCCTGGACATGGGCAGGACCTATAGATCTGGAAGAAATGACCCTGGGGAGATTACAAAATGATGTGAGTGGGGGGGGGCAGGAGTGGAGACAGGTTGTGGGACTAAAGGCTAAAGGCTTCTCACACATAGAACATAGAGAGGTGCAAGAAGTTGCTTCAGTGTTGCTTTTAATAGACTGCTTATTGGGGAGATGTATTGTAGCCACACTTTACATAATTAACAGCCAGTGTCTAAAATTGCACCATTACTGCAAGATCAAAGTTTCATACTTAGCAGATGATCCTTTCATGTAACTATAATGGAAAATATATTTCCAAGAAACTTGTTTGTTCTCTTCCAAAATACAAATTTATGTCCCTACCTCGAACTTATCTTGGGTATTTCATTCTGAAGATTTACATAAAGATGAAAGGGATGCGGTTGAATATTTCCAAAGAACTCCCCATTTTTGTACTTTTTTGGTACTTCCTCTTCTGTGCATTTAATTCTTGCTTAATAGATGCAATAATAGGCTGAAAGAAATAGTTCTTTAAAGAATTAATGCCACCACCCTTGTAAAATAAGGGAGCGTAAAGGGAGAATGGGGGATGATAGAGAAGAATGAATGATAAAATTTGTCTATGCAATACTTTGTGCCAAACCCTGAACTAAACAAGTTGCCTGCTTTTAATTTATCTTTTCCTCAGAGAGGGTAAATGATTTTCAGGAGAACTCACAGCCAGGGGTAAACTCATGAATCAAGCCCAGCTTTGTACAGTGCCTAAAGTAAGGGATACTGATTTATGTGATTCCTTTACGAGTATACATTAACTTTTTCAAGTGAAATGACTTACATATGTGCAGGCACAGGCTATATCGGGTGATCTACAATGTATTTTGCTAAGGTGATTCTCAATTTCTTTTTTTTTTATCAGTTTTCATTATAAAACTGGAAACTTTAACAATATTGTGAATTACCTGCTGGTATTCTGAAGATATTATTTTGATATGTTTAATAATTTTATCTTTTTAATAACTTGGGCATTATATAGATAGAGGCAGTGAGAGAATATGCCTTAGTGGAAACTATGTACGTATGGGCACATATGTTTATTTTTAAAAATTATTTACTATGAAAATATCGTACAGGAGTTACAATTACATGGGCAAGATAATGAGTTAATTTCTTATCAGGCATTGTTGCTTCCTCCTTTGTTTCCCCTTACCACTCCCCTCCACACATGCGCCAAAGTTGTAAAGTTCATTTTTTGACATAACGTCTTGTACATCTCATTGTTGCAATGGACCCACCTGTATCCCTATTTAAATGATTTGTTTTTTCCCCTTCCCCTCCACAAATTATACCAACATCAAATACAGTGAAAGCAGGGGTTATACAATGGGGGAGGGACATACAAAGTAACAAAGAAATCATATTTTAAATATGTTAGAAACAATTGCAAGAAAGAAACAAAACATTTGAATACTTATCTTGGGGTTCATTTCACCTAACATCAACTTATCTGACTGTTTCTGCTTGTCTCAGACATACACTAGTTATTACAAATAAGGGAAACAATGGGGCCTATGTTTCTTTGGGCCTGGCTTACTTCACTTAGTATAATTTTTTTCTCAATCTTTCCATTTCCTAACAATTGAGACAATGTCACTCTTTCTGAAGGTGGCATAGAATTCCATTGTGTATATATACCACATTTTCTTGATCCATTCATCTACTGAGGGGCATTTGGATTGGTTCCATACCTTAGCAATGGTAAATAATGCTGCAATAAACATAGTTGTGCTGGTAGCTTTAGTACGGTCTTGTGTGATCATTTGGGTAAATGCCCACAAGTGGGATTGCTGGGTCATAGGGAACTCTATGTGGAGTCTTTTGAGGAACTTCCATACTACTTTCCAAAGTGGTTTAACAAGTTTACACTCCCACCAACAATGCAGTAAGGTTCCCTTCTGTCCACATCTCCTCCAGCGTCTTTTGTTATTAGAGTTCTTGATTATAGCCATTCTAACTGGGGTGAGGTGGTATCTCAATGTTGTTTTGATTTGCATTTCTTTTATGGCTAG
>NW_012267423.1:596146-649048 GCF_000151885.1 Dipodomys ordii | reverse complement strand
GTATCTCAATGTTGTTTTGATTTGCATTTCTTTTATGGCTAGAGAGGTTGAGCATTTCTTCATGTGTCTAATGGCCATCCTTCCCTCCTCTTCAGAGAAGTTTCTCTTTAAGTCTTTAGCCCACTTCTTTTTTTTTCTTTTTTCTTTTATTGTGAAAATACCGTACAGAGCGACCAAGATAATGAGTACATTTCTTTTTTTTTTTTATGAGTACATTTCTTATCAAGCATTGTAGCCTCCTCCTTTGTTTCCCCTTCACATCCCATCCTCCCCTGGCTCCTCCCCCTAACCCTTCTCCCCTCCCCCCACAAGGTTGTAAAGTTTGTTTTTGACATAATGACTTGTATGTCTCATTGTTGCAATGGGTCCATCTGTATCCCTATTTAAACGATTTGTTTTTCCCCTCCCCTCCACAAAGTATACCAACATCAAATACAGTGAAAGCAGGGGTTATACCGTGGGGGAGGGACATCCAAAGCAACAAAGAAATAATCTTATAAATGTGTTAGAAATAATTGTATGAAAGAAAAAAAACATTTGAATACATATCTTAGGATTCATTTCCCTAACATCAACTTATCTGACCTTTTCTGCTTGACTCAGACATATACTAGTTATTGCAAATAAGGGAAGCCATGGGACCTGTGTTTCTTTGGGCCTGGCTTACTTCATTTAATACAATTTTTTCCAAGTCTTTCCATTTCTTAACAAATGGGATGGAGGCATAGAATTCCAGTGTGTATATATGCCACATTTTCTTGATCCATTCATTCAACTCAGAGGCACATCTGGGTTGGTTCCATATCTTAGCAATGGTAAATAAGGCTGCAATAAACATAGTTGTGCTGATAGCTTTAGTGTGGTCTTATTTGTGAACATTTGTTTAACCCACTTATTTATTGGGCAGTTGTTTCTTTGAGGATTTGTTATTGGGGGATTTAATTTTTTGAGTTCCAGGTATATTTTAGATAAGAGACCCTTGTCCGTTGTTTGGCTAGTGAAGATCTTCTACCAATCTGTGGGCTTTCTATTGATCTTGCTATCTATGTTCTTTGCCATGCAGAAGCTCTGCAATTTCATGAAATCCCATTTGTCCAACCTTTCTTTGGTTTGTTGTGTTTCTGGGTCTCTATTAAGAAAATTTCAGCCTGTGCTGAAATAGGGTTTCTCCTATTCCATCCTGTAATGTTTTCAGAGTGTCTGTTTTAACTTCGAGGTCTTTGATCCATTTGGAGTTGATTCTGGTGCAGGGTGATATATAAGGATCTAGCTTTAGTTTTCTACAAGTAGTTAACCAATTTTGCTAGCACCATTTACTGAAGAGGCTATTTTTCTTCCATTCTATTTTTTTAGCTCCCTTTTCGAAGATTAGATGGATATAGGTCCGTGGGTTCATTTCTGGGTTTTCAATCTTATTCCATTTGTCCTGAGGTCTGTACTTGTGCCAGTAACAAGCTGTTTTGATTACTATGGCTTTGTAGTAGAGTTTGAAATTTGGTATTGATATTCCTCCAGCACTGTTCATCCTGTTGAGGATTGTTTTTGCTATTTGGGGTCTTTTATTGTTCCATATGAAGTTTTGGATTGCCTCTTCTATTTCCTTGAAGAATGAGGTTGGAATATTGATAGGTATCACACTGAATTTGTAGATAGCCTTGGGAAGTATTGCCATTGTCATGATGTTGATCTTTCCAATCCAGGAGCATGGGAGGTTTTGCCACTTTCTAAGTTCTGTTTTGGTTTCCTTTTTCAGGTTTTTAAATTTTTCCTTATAGTGGTCCTTCACTTCTTTGGTTAAGTTAATTCCTAGGTATTTTAGTTTTTGTGGGGCTATTAAAAATGGGGTTGCTTTCCTAGTTTCAGCCACGCTTTCACCCTGCTACTTTGCCAAAGTTTTGAATCAGCTTGAGTAATTTGGGAGTGGAGTCTGTGGGATTCTTTAAATACAAGATCATGTCATCTGCAAAGAGGGAGAGTTTTACTTCATCTTTCCCTATTAGGATCCCCTTTTGTTTGCATCTTGTCTTATTGCTGTAGCTAGGCATTCTAATACTAGATTGAAGAGAAGTGAAGAGAGTGGACAACCTTGTCTCATTCCTGAGTTAAGAGGAAATGGCTTTAGTTTTTCACCATTGAGTATAATGTTGGCTGTAGGTTTGTCACATACAGCCTTTATTGTATTGAGGAATGTTCCCTGGATTCCTAATTTTTCCAGAGCTTTCATCATTAAGGGGTGTTGGATCTTGTCAAATGCTTTTTCTCTATCTATTGAGATAACCATGGCATATATATATATATATATATCAGAGAACATGAATACTGCTTGGTAATGAGTAGGAATGGTGGTGACATTTTTCACAAATCTGAAGGTTCTCTTCTGAGTCCTTTCCTAGTTTGCCATAGCATTAATTTCCTGAACTTTGTTCTTATCAACTGTAGAAGTTGAGTATGGATCATATCTCTGGCAATGCTAATATAAAGTTATTCTGCCATGTCCTTTTCTGAATAAGATGTACATTGTATGTGAGGACTGTGGGTAGACAACAATAACTGAGCTGACTATGTCTTTAAAAGAGTTCTTTTTTTTTTTTGGTTGGTTGTGGGGCTTGGACTTTGGGCCTGGGCACTGTTCCTCCACTCTTCAGCTCAAGGCTAGTGCTCTACCACTTGAGTCACAGCACCACTTCTGGTTTTCTGGTAGTTTATTGGAAATAGAATCTCACAGACATTTCTGCCCTGGCTGGCTTTGAACTTCGATCCTCAGATCTCAGCCTTCTGAGTAGCTAGGATTATAGGTGTGAGCCACCAGTGCCCAGCTAAATGTTCAGTTTTGGTGAGGTCTGTTGACCCAATGAGGAGGACATGTCACATTCTCAGCACAGGATTCTTTGCACAGTAATTCTTTGCACAGAGGCGGAGGCTTGAGGACTGATGAGAACTCTTCCTAACATTCCCATGTATAGAGAGGCGGACATCCCATCCACATGTGCTACATGCACCAGTAGGCCCTGGGCTGTGAGGAATGATGAAGATGCAGGAGAACCACAGCACCATCCTCAATCTTGCTTACTTCCTGTGTCTCACCCAAGTGGAAGCAGATTAAGAGTCTTAGTTATTATTTGCAGTGTCCCTGAGCTCTTTTTGCTCAAGGCCAATGTACCAGCACTTGAACCACAGCTCTACTTCTGGTGATTAATTGTAGATATAAGTCTTAGGGATTTTCCTACATGGGCTGACTTTGAACCACAAGCCTCATATCTCAATCTCCCAAATACAAGGATTATAGGAATGAGTCACTGGCTCATAGTTCACTCTCCTTTTTAAGAATAAACCATCGAGTAAGGCATCATTAGGTTTTCTCTGAAGAATACCACTTGCCACCTTTTAGAGATATCCCTAAAGCTTTGGATTACAAGTGCACTTCATAGAACTGTTCAGAGAAACAAACAAGTAAAACACATGAAAATATTTAAAGTTGTAACCTTCAGCTGATTTTTGTATATTTGGAATACTTTGGGGCTGCAGTTAAGTCTAACTTAATTATGGACTGTTGGTAGTCTGGCTTCCTTTTTGAGATACTATTTTCATTTTTGTGACTCTTTGTAATAAAATGGTACATTTCTATAAAAAAAGAGTTTCCAGTCCTCTGTTTATAAATAGATATTACAGTGTTTCTCAGAAAGAATGATAATCATGATTAAATAAGTCTTACAAGATTCCCTACACATACCAAATGCTTCCAAATGCTAACTACTAGCTCAGGGCAGTATTGCAGTCCTGCAAACTCAGCACTCAGGAGGCGAAGGCAAAAGGATGAAACGTTTGAGTCCAGCCTGGGGACATAGCAAGGTCCTGTCCTTAACAATGGTTATGACTATAACGACGATGACAACAACTACTACTACTATTACCAACTTTACTATTTTTCTCTGGATTGCCTAATAGTTACAAAGAAGGAGTCCATTAAAGATATAACTACTATAGAAGTCCATGCACAAACTACATTACTAAGCAATGCTACAGGAAAAAAAAATCCTATCGTTTAGTCTATCTGAAATATATTTAGTGTCTGGATATGCCTCACTAAATCTGGAGAAAACAAAGTAAGAATATATTGGAGAGAACTTGTCAACCTCTATATGTATTTCCTTAAAGGAAACTAGAATGGAGTTCTTTGATTGTGAGGCAATACCAACAAGTAGTGCTTTAAAAACTTTCAGAAATCAAACATTGAATTAACTGTTTCTATACTAAATCTATGCAAAATTTAGTGAACTACTGTTTTATCACAGTAAGAGCCATTCTTTAGCCTTTAGTATTTACAATCCCATAACAGAATTTTTTATTTTTTGGGTCCAGTCGTAGGGCCTGAACTCTGGGCCTGGGCACTGTACCTCAATGATTCGGATCAAGGCTAGCGCTCTACAACTTGAGCCACAGCGCCACGTCCAGCTTTTTTCTTTTTGCTTATGTGGTGCTGGGGAATCGAACCCAGGGCTTCATGCATGCAAGGCAAGTGCTCTACTACTGAGCCACCTTCCCAGTCCCCAGAATTTTTTTCTTAACAATTCTGAGGTCCATTTGAACATAAAATTTTATGATAAATATTTATAATTTATCCTTCTTTATTATACCATGAGATAAGTCTCTTGTAGTATGATTTTATCTAGTTAAATATATAGTTATCTGTTAATCACAACCTATAGATAATATTTAACAATGCTACATTTTATTGTTAAAATGGAAAATAATGTTCCCTTCAAAATATTCTTCTCTGCAAACCGTACATGGTCTCCCTGATAAGTGGATGTTAAATCCAAAATGTTAGGTGATACAACAAAATTAACAGGACTTAAGAAACAAAGAACTTCCACTCATTTGGTCGAACCACTACTAAATATCCCCATGCTGCTGATCACATGTATGGTGTATATGTGTACACTGTTATATGTTATAGACCGTGATAGACAATTTGCTCCAGGAAATTTAGAATGAGCTTGTGACTTTAAATGAGCATCATTATTCCACAATACTGTGAAATTTGGGAAATTATGTAATCACTTAATTACAATTAAAAAAAAAAAGAACCTCGGGGAAGGTAGGGAGGGAAGGGATAGTAGGGGGAAAACAATGGAGGGGGTAACAATGCTCAATAGGAAGTGTACATGTAACTGTAACCCTCTGTATAGTATATTTACAATAAAAATTTAAAAAAATTCTTCTCTAATAAGTATGAATATGGTTTTAACTCTGACTTTTTGTTTATAAATGCATTCCTCATCTTTGTGCCCTTTGTGCCCTTCAACTCATGGCCTGACAGAAAGATTCTATTATAACAACCTCGCAATTTGGAGAGGTCTTCATTCTATGATGCTTTTATGATGGGATTGTTAATAATCATTAAAGGAAAGGAATAGTAGCATGTGACTATGTAGCAAAAAAGTAGAAAGTAAAAGCAAACAGCTTTCGAGTTTTAAATATTCTTTGATCAGTAGCCATAATGAGAAAATAATAAGGATTAATACAGGAAAATGGACAAGCTTATCCATGTTAACACAAGGTGCAGTGAATATTTCTTGAACTCCAAGAGGCCTTAGCAATCAAGTAATTTAAACCTCTCATTTACTAGGCAAAAGCCAGGGAGGTGAAATGTAACTTGGTACTAACCTGTAAATTCAAACCATAGATGCAAAAAGACAATTTCCAACGTCATGAACTATGACACATACAAGGAGTTTTGAAAAACATTATTGGCATATTAAGGGAGAGATAAATTATAGATTTCATGTGGGGTGGATGTTATTATGCTTTACGTAGCAGGGGTGAAACCAGCATCTGTTTTATTCAATTATAGCTTGCTCTAGACACGACATCTATCTGCTGCTACTTTGGTTTTACTAAGTCCCTTAAGCCCTGACAATGTTGGCCTCTCTCTACATACAACACCATTCCAGTTACATATCTATTAGAGATCTAAGAGACCCAAATACTAGCCAAGAACTTCAATTCCACAAAAAGCGTGTTTCCAACATCAAAGGAAAAAGAAAAAAACAGGTGTTGTTTTTTCAGCATGTGAGTCTCTAACACTATTGAAGAAAATCCTGTGGAATTTGAGGATACACTTGACGACGTGCAATTTTCATTTCATGGGCTAACTTTAGAACTTAATCTCTAAGAAATGACTCCAAAGTAGGTCATGATACATACAGACTGTTAGCCCAAGACAACCTTCAGTTCATGCACAAGAAACTTAGTTCTGTGAATGTGGAGAGGGGAGAGTTAGTGAGCTAGAAGAGCTGTTTTACAGAAATAATAGAATTATTATGTAACAGTGCCTTGGTGAGAGGCCATTTAGTATTGTTCAGAGAAAGATGCTGGTGGCATCTTTCTGGTGTCACTACCTAGGTTAGGGAAGGGACAGTGCTCCCTGTGGGCCTCTTACACCTCTGTATATAGGAGTACCACTTCCTAATCCAAACCATAGGTGGCCTGCAGCTTCCTGGGGCAGCAGCTTCCAAATCTACTCCCAGTCTTCCTTCCCAAAGCCATTTGCACAACATAAGGATGTCTTCAATGGTGGCCAATCCCAACCCAGGGGTGACAAGAGCTGGGAAATTTTGTATAACACACTACTGCCCTCAGCAGTTTTCCCTGTCTAGATACCTTTAGTGTGGGCACATTGATAGGGTGCTGTTTTTCTGTGCTTACTCTCTCTACAAGTGTTTAAACCAGGGTTTGATTTAACTTATTACTCCCATTAAAATTCTTAAAGACAAACAAATGAACAAAAACAAAAAAGAAAAAAACACAAAAAAGTAGTTATTTTCTAATCATCTTTGTTTATAAACATATTCTCATAAGAGAATTTCTTTGCTTTTTACTAGTGAGTTCATAATGAAACCCAATTTATTAGAATTAGGAATAGTATTTGTGGAAAATTCCATTTGTTGTGTAACTCTGACATCAAGGAAAACAATTCATTGTTATTGATGAAGCCTTTCTGCAGTTTAAACTATTTAAGCCTCTGGATGCCCAAAACATTCGTTATTTGGAATCAGATGTTTTGTTAAGTAGCTTGTGATATCAAACACTTGCTAACAAAATTGTATTTAATTACAGAATCAAATTTTCTTCTCCTCAGTTCAAAATATGCTTGGAGTGGGGGAGGGGGACAAGACAAAGAGCAAATGCTGACCATGTGAGAACAAGTAGGCGATGGAGATCTCATAGCATAAAAGGTGATCACCAAGTTCACATAGGGGTCGATGACTGGCTTGCAAGTATGATGGGATGGAAATGGCTCTGAGATCGGATAGGAGATTTCATTTTGTTTTAAAAGATCATGGCATAAATATGTTTGAGGGACTCTGGCTTGCAAGGGAAACATAAGCCTTTCAATTGATCTGCTGCTGAAAGGAAGTATTAGGAAAGTAAATCAATAGCCAGCTGAGATTTACACAACAAAAGCGGGCAGTGCAGAAGATGGACGTGGGCTCAACTATATATGGTCAGAAATGCCGATGGAGCATAAACAAGGTGTATGGGATTATGAGATCCTCGCCAGTTTACTGTGGGTATTTTAGGGGTTCCTGTCCCAGGAGTTTTCTTTAGGTTGAAATAAAATTGGCATGATTCAGCTGGAGGGAAGTAAAAAGGTAAGTAAGTAGCTAGTGAAAAAGAAGGGAAGGAGGGAGAGAGATAGAAAGGAAAGGAGGGAGAAAGGGATGGAAGAAGAAAAGGAAGGAAGGATGGAAAAGAGAGAAGGAAGAAAGGAAGGATTATAGTTTTAGTTAAGGCTCTTTCTCCTCTTTTCTCTCCATTCCACATTGTCCTCTTTGTCTCCTATCCTTGCCCCTTTGTTCAACTCTAAACTGAAGTGTATTGGTTTGTTCAGTCAGGAAAATACCTTGCACAGTATAACAAGCTTACATCATGCAATCACTGCTGACTTTGAGAAGCCTGTGTTGTTCCACATGGTGTAGGCATAGCTTTGGCCTTTCTGGACAGAATGAGCTCCTCCCCAGAGATCTGTTTTCCTTATTTGTAAATGTGCTAGTTGTCATCTGGGGTAATGAAGGCAGCAATACATTAAAAGCCTGAAACAGCACTTACCTAATGCTACACTACTGTTATCACAGAGTGCATATCCTAGCTATAATGATGACACATGTCATCATGATCATGGCAATATACCTCCTTACCAATTACCCTGGAACCTTGAACAGTCACACAAACCATCTTACAATCCTTCTATCCTTCATCCCAATGCAATGGTGTATGAAATTCTCAATGATTCTTAATGAACACTATCCTTAGTTAGGGTGCTACATTCTAGACAGGAGATTACACTACATATTTCTCTCCAAGTCAAAGTTGGCCTTAGAATTATTTACTCTTTAGAGTACACTGTAATCATGAAAAAGCTGAAAGACTAAGTAATGACAAAAAGACGTACTGAGAAATACAAGACTAAAAAAAACCTTTGTTGAATACTGACTGTAAACTGGACTTAGGTATTAAATACAAATTTGTAATAATCTGAAGCTGCCTATTCATATCTGGTTGCAACTCTATCTCTATAATTTAGTACTTGTAAAAATATTTGTACTTCAGCTCCTCCTCCTCCTCCTCCTCCTCCTTCTTCTTCTTCTTTTGCTGGTCCTGGGCCTTGAACTCTGGGTCTGAGCACTGTCCTTAAGCTCCTTTTACTAAAGGTTTGCACTCTATATTTGAGCTACAGCACCACTTCCAGCTTTTCTTGTGATTAATTGGAGGTAAGTGTCTCACAGACTTTCCTGCCTGCCCAAGCTTGCTTTGAATCCTATCCTCAGATCTCAGCCTCCTGAGTAGCTAGGATTACAGATGTGAGCCACCAGTGCCATGCTTCTCAGCTTCTTAGTTCTAGAATGGAATTCCTTCTTTAAAGATTCTCTTTAATACAAACTCCACAGGGGTTCCTCATTTAGAAATGTGTAAGGCACTTAGAATTATTATTGGCGTGCAGTAAGCACAAGAAAAACATTCCTCTTCTCCCCACCATTCCAGTGTTTTCTCCTCTTTTGCTTCCTTCCCCTCTTCTTGCTCCATAACCTGCCTCCCCAAGATCTCACAGCTGAGTTCACTAAGTAATAGTAATTGATATTTCCAAATGCTGCCTGTGAGCTATAGAACTCTTGTCAGACAGAAATTCACAGAGTAACTCACTACCATCTCCTGTTAGATACAAGCTTCAGTTGAAGAGAGGATTTCTCTGTGCTGTTTAAAAACACAGACTAGTATTCTGGTTTTTAAGGAGTGAAACTTCCATCATTTGAAAAATTAAATTGCAGCATAGAACTAAAGAGCTAGTTTTAAAAGGGTATTCTTGTGCAGGGGCCCTGCTAGTCTTCTCCTCTGTATTGTTCCAATTTTAGTATATGTGGGAGAGGTGGGGGAGGGAAGGGATAGTGGGAGAACAGCCAGGGAGGGGTAACAATGCTCGACAAGAAATGTACTCACTGCCTTGCTCATGTAACTGTAACCCCTCTGTACAGCATCTTTACAATAAAATAAAAATTTTAAAAGGGTATTCTTATGTTTGTTTATTTATTGATTGGTATTATTGGAGTCTGAACTCCGAGCCTTGTCACTTTCTAGGTAAGCACCCTACTATTTGAGCCAAATCACAGCCTTTTGTGCTATAGTTTTTTTTTTTTTTTTTTTTTTTTACAGGGTATCACACTTTTGGTTATGTCATCCATGACTGTGATCCTCCTACCTCTGACTCTTTAGTAGCTGCAATTATAGGTATGTAACACCATACCTGGCTTCTTACAAGTAGTTCTAATTGGAGATGTTTTGCATGTGTGCAACCACAAAAAAAGTTCGTAAGTTAGGAAAGTTTGTATTTCTTTGAAAATTAAAAAAAAAACAACAACCTACTCAATGGCATGAAAGAAAGAAGAACCAATCTTATGACAGGATGTGAGATAAAATTCTCTCTAACCACTTTCCAACTTGCTACATCATCACAGATCTTACCATTAGCCAGGAAATGAATGCAATTTTGCTTTTGCCACTAAATATTACATTGAAGATATTATGCAGCATTTTCCATACTTCCTACAGTCTCATACAGTCATGTTTTATAGTAGCAGCTGTGTGATACCACGTGAAAAACCTTGTAAAACCCTTACATGAAAATCACATCTGCCAGTCTCCACTATGGTTGTGACTATAGTTTTACACTGTACTTCTCTTTCGGTTCCAGAAGAGGCAGCTTAGCATGAAGGCTGTCCTAGGAGATTGTCTTCTGGGCTAGCTAGTTAAGCAAATTGTGTAGCTGCCATTGAAAGCAAAATGTACCCCAGCAGACATAATTTCACAAAAGAGAAGAGAAAAGCCACATTTGTACAAAAGTCACAGCTGTTCAACTCTACATTTTGCACATTTTTGCATTAATTTTTTCCCTTTCTTTAAGAACGGTGACAGTTACATTTCCAGTTAGTAGCTTTCGGACTTCTTAATACACTGGTAAGTGCTACCCAAGCACGGATTTGGTGTCTGTCAAGAAAAATTGGACTGAATTGGTTCTGCTGCTACATAAAGTAAACCTCACTCTATATGACTGGCTCTCACAGGAAATGAAAAAAAAAAAGGATGATGAATGGGGTTTGAGGTCCTATAAAATACAGAGCAGTGTGGTTATGTAGAGATGCATCAGCTGCTCCAGAAGGGTGCTCAGGTCCTCTTGCTAAGGGCCACACAATTAGAATGTCTCTGCTTTCAGGTCTTGCTCCCAACTGCATTGCCTAGTGCCTTTGCGGTGGAGGGCCTGGACCTTGTGGTCATGTACTTAGGCCAGCTCATTTGCTAGGGCAGTGTGGGCAGCATGAATTTCCTCATCTGTGAATTTAAGATGATTTACTTTATTGTCACTGTAGAGGATACTATATGTCCCAAAGACAAGTGAATATTCAACCTAACCCATGATACATACTAAACAATCAATAAATATCAACTATTTGGGTATGTAGAGGTTGATGATGATGATGATGATAATATTTTCTGGTTTTGAATGTATTATCCCTGCAATTGAAAGGTGAAATTGGAGGGGACAGTATAGATGCACAGTAGATAAAGTCAGTTGTTGTGGTCAAGATCTGCTCAGTTTCCAGCTATGTAAACAACCTCTTCTGCTACTGATGACTTGAATTCATATCTGCCTGTGTGTGGCTGATAGGAAAATGTCTGGTTGAGGAGTCTGAAGCACAGCACTGGTTTTACTCTGCTCTGAGGGCTCTGTCTGTTGGAGAGTGGTTAACTGCTTAAGTGGCCCTGCGGTGTCCATACATTGAAAGGGTTTTGTTGTTGCTGTTGCTTTTGCTACTGCTAAGAAATGTAGAATGCTTTTTATAGTTTGTTACTGATATCTCTAATTGAATAAGTGGGTATGTAATTAAACATAAAAATGACAGTTTTACAGAGAAGTCACTATTGTCACAAGTAACATTGGTGAATCAATGTTTTCTGGACTGCAGAGATAAAATAAAGATAGACCTGCTTTTTAAATGAAATGGTGGCATTGGGGTTTGAACTTAGTACCTTGCTAGACTGGAACTCTACCATGTCAGTGATGCCTCCAGTCCTGGTAACTGCTAGTTAAGTTTAAGATAGGGTCTCACAAAGTTTTTGTTCAGGCTGTCCTTAAATGATGGTCCTTCTGCTCTCAGTTTCCATCATAGCTAGCATAAGAGTGACCTATTAGCACCCAGCTAAAATTAATTAGTAATATTAAAATCTTAAATATGACTTCTTAAGATGATATGCCTAACAGCTTATGGTAGGAAGTTTGTAGCTTATGTTTTTGATAGAAAAGTTGGTATACTTACTTAACTTAGATCAGAAATCTATCTTTTCTGTATAACAATCTATTAGAAAATAGGGAAAAAAAGTTGAAACCCAACCAAATGCATCAGAAAAATATTAAGAAGCCTTTATCTCCAACAAACAGCCTACAGACTAAAAATAATGATACATGATTATACTTGTACTTATATAACTTCTGTAAACAAAATTACTATTCAGAACCAATAGATAACAGGTAAAAAGAACCAATAGATAATAGGTACAATGAATATGACATGCACAGCTGAAACAAACTAGGTCAACAGGTATATTTTTACTAAAATATTTGACAAATTGTCTTTGCTCTAGTGGAGCTATTCATTAAATTGATGCATGCATTATATAGAATAAATCAAGTATCAATTCCATTGACAATTTATCAAAAATGTTTCTGAGTAATACTGGGATAGGATTTTACTTGACATTTTATCTGTATTATCGAGTTATAAGTGTGTTTATCTCACTGTTCTGCTCAACCTCTTATGCTCAGACATCTAATTATTGATATTAGTAGAGACAACTAGAAAGGAGTTAAACTATTTTGACTCTCAATAATTTGCATATATGGCCTCACAATCACTCGAATCTACAACGATGAGACATATTCTTCTGATCTAATTACACGAACATGACTGAATTCTGAAAATTGTTCTGACAATGATTATGCTACCTAAAAAATGAAGGGGAGAAGTGTAAAAAGAAGTATATTTTAAACAAATACAAAGACAATGATTCAACATACAAATATAAAAAACACAATGTACTTTTAGGGTGCTAGTCAATGTGCCATTCAATAATTAATGATTGAGCAGGTCCTTGAAGACGGAAGCAAGAAGAACTCAGATTTTCTGTTGTGTGGGTGCAGAGAAAACAGGTTTGAGTTAAATAAAGTTTCTGCTTCTTTGGAATTCAGTTTGAAAGAAGCTGAGGGAGGGGGTAACATGTTTGACAATAAATGTACTCACTAACTTACATATGTAACTCTAACTTTCTGTATATCACCTTGAAATGAAATTTTAAAAAATGAAATTAAATGAAATTAAAAAAAGAAAGGAGCTGAGGATATGAAATGACAATGTGAAGAATTACATCGGGACAGGGATCAGCAGTGTGACTTGCAGACAAAATTTGGTCAGCTGCCTGCTTTTCTAAACAAGGCTTCTTAGAAACTAGCCTTATCCATGCAGATAAGTATTGCCCATGGCGTATTTCAAACTATAAAGATAGAGCTGAGTAGAGGCCTTGTGGCTGCCTAAAACATTTGAATCTTTATGGAGTTTGCCAGCATCTGGATGAAGGGAAAGGCTTTTATTCAATTATTCTGAGAGGCCATGTATGAAGAGGACATCCGGTATGCCACAGACCTCACTTCTATTTTCTTGTACAGAAATGTCTTATACAATTATCTTAGGCTCAGTGTCTTAGATTTAGGCATAAGACAGGTGATTAAGTGATTCAGTTAAGCAAGAAGAGGTGGGGGCATGCTCAGTGGTGGATTGTTTATCTGGCATGTATAACGCCCTGGGCTTGATCCCCAGCACTTCAAGGTGAAAGAATGTATTGCATTTACTGTTAAATTTATTTGGGAATTACGAGTACATTATGATTAAAATTCGTATTTATAATACTCATAATTTATTTATATCAATTAAAATTCAGGGGTCCTAATAGATTAGAAATTTAGTGGGACTCAAAGAATTTATAACTCCTTAGAGTTGCTTCTCCTTCATGTTTGCAATTAGAGATACATCTGTATATTTATCTTTTGTACCTATGGAGTATGCACCTCACAAGAAGGACTAGGTGATATGCTGGAAGGTTGCATATGGCAAATGAGCCAAGGTCACCTTGACAATGAATCTGGAAATGATGGACTGTGGGAGCAAAATTGATGCGTCCCCAAATGAAAGCATTAGGTCAAAGGATCACAGGAGGTCAAAGGATTGCTCATGCAGGAGATGCTCAAGGGTGGGGAGTATGTAGGTCTAACTGAACTGTACATTTTCACTGCAGAGAAGAGCTTGACATCTAATACAAGTCAATAGCTGTTTAGATATTGTTGCAAAAAGTTTAATAAAAAATGGGATGAACAAATCGTTATGTGGAAAAATGAACTTTACAACTTTGGTGGGGGGGAGGGGAATAGGGGAGATAGAGATGGGGAGGGGAAACAAAGGAGAAGGCAACAATGCTTGATAAGAAATGTACTCATTATCTTGCCCTTGTAACTGTAACCCCTCTGTATGGTATTTTCACAATAAAAAAAAGAAAGAAAGAAAAAATAGCCTCTAATCTATAACCCCTAACCATCTATATTATTACTCTTAAACAGAATGTATTTAGAGCAGAGTTAAATCTTGACAAATGAGGTAAAAGCCATTAATTTTACAATATAGCATTCTTTGGATAATGTGTTTCCCATAGGAATATGTAGGCTTTGTTATTTTGCCAAATAACTATAGAAACACAGTAGATGATAGTAAAACATTCTTTATCAGAAAAGATAGTTCTGTAAAAAATAAATCATTTTAAACTTTTTTTTTTGGTGCTAGTATGGAGACTTGAACCTACACCCTCACACTTTGGCTATTTTTTGTTCAAGGCTCATGCTCTAAGACTTGAGTGACAGTTCTACATAGAGCTCTCTGCCGGTTAATGGAAGATAAGAGTCTCAAGGACTTTTCTGTCCAGGCTGGTTTTGAACTACAATTCTCAGATCTCATCCTCCTAAGTAACTAGGATTACATGAGTGAACCACCAGCACCCAATTCACATTCCACTTTGTAAAATTATGAATAATATTTTATTTTCCTAATAAATATATGCATATATAGTTCATTCCTTGTTCTGTACTCTAAAGAATGCATAGATGTGGGTAGTTCATACTGTAAGATATATTAATGCAATTCTTCTTCCAATAAGTAATAGAATGAAATCCAATCTACTGAAAGAACACTATTGATTTGAAATGAAATCCTTAAAAGAGAAAAACGTCTGAATTTTATTTTATCATTCAACTGGAAAGTGTGACTGATTCATTTAATTGACTTTGAAATCTGTTTTAATGGAATTTCTCTTTTGCACAAGCAATCAGCCCCTAACATTTTGATTGTAAAATGAAAGGTATTCACTTCAGCTTCTTTAATTATTACTCATTTAAAGGACAGTGTGAAACCCACTTTTCCAGTTGGTGTTTAGAAAGGGAAGGAATGACAAATCAGCCAGCTGGAGAATTGAGAAACTGCTAGCTAGTCCGGCTGGAGTCTCTGTGGATACTTCGAAGTAGGAGGAAAAGTGAATTAAAGGGGCCATTAGCCACACATGCTCAATGAATGAAATACTAACACAATTTCATGACATCTTAATAACAAGTGGATGTCACACTTAGAGACTTACTCGACATAATAAGTGCCATATATGGGATCATCGATTTTTTCCCAGCCATACGGAAGCTCTGCAAAATAAAAAGAGTTATTTCTTTCAGTAAATAAAGCACAGATATCACAATTTCCTCATAAAAAGTAATATAATTTAATTGTTCATGGATTGCAGAAACGGTCTACCAAGGCAGAATAAAACATTCCGAGTTAGCACCAAATTTCAGATGCATCTTGTAGGCAGTGGAAGAAGCAGTGATTTGAAAATTGGCAGTTAAGACGCCGAGCTGTCTCCTCTGCAGATCGACTGCTGGGTCTAGCTATTTTACCCACGCCAAGCAGTAGGACGGCTTATCATCACGTTATCACCATTCTGTGCAACCCAGAAGGCAAATTGCTTTCCCAAAAGTGCATACGGCCCTCTTACTTATTTGTGTTGCTAAAGGAGCATTTCAGGATAAAAACCACATTTTCAAAATATATTTCTGAGGATTGCAAATTGTTTCAGATGACTGAAACAAAGACAGTATAAATTCCCAATTGATCCTCTACCATTGGAGCTGGTTAGCGTGCTGTTTACTCCATGTGGGTCAGAATTTGAATGCTGCCAGTTTATACTCACTGGGCATATTTTAAAGTCTGAAATTCTAAGCATGATTTCCTTAACAATATGGTTCATGTCTCCAATTTTCCATGGTTAATTTTAATACGCAAACACACTGAAAACGTCAACAATACTATAAATTGTACTATTGGCATGAAGACGTCATTTGAAAGCTATGCTTTGCTTCTTGATACTATTTTTGGACACACCCAACCTTTATATTTTTGTATATTTGCCACTACTAGAGTTTGGATTTAAAAACCTCACGCTTGCTGGGCTTGCTTGCTCAAGTGGTGCTCTACCACTTGAGTCACACACCTCTGGCCTAGTTTTGTGCTATTTGTTATAGAGGTTGAGTTTTCCAGATTTTTCTTTCCAGGCTGGCTTCAAACTGCAATCCTCTGGATCTCAGCCTCCTGTTAGCTAGGATTACAGGAGTGAAATCCCAGCAAATAGCCACACTAAGCCTCTTCTAAATAACTTTAATAAAGATGAAGAATGTAATATTTCTTTTGATAGATAGCAATTTCATATATATATAATTTCAAAAGTAAGACATGATATTGACATGCTTAAATAGTACAGTAATATTTAGCAGTGTCATTAATATAATAGTTAGACATGCTAGTATAGAAAAAGAATCATAGTAATCAAAAGGAAATCAGAATTAGTTACAGTTCTACCATCTAGACATTACCATTTTGGTGAATGTATTTCCATTATTTTCTATGTTAATGCAAATAACTTATAAAGAAATTGCATCTGATGATGCATATTAATTTTTAAACCTGATATGTCTCCTTGACAAAATATCAAGGATATCTTTCAATGTAAATGGATGTTACCACATCATACCAGTTTAAGCTTGTATAGTGGTAATCTGCTATTCCCAAGTTTGTATAATTCTACAGTCCTCCAAAAAATTCATTGGAGGCTGTCTAGTTTTATCCATATGTATCACCTGTTGTAGACACATAGCATTAATCTTTTATTATTTTCCTAATAATTTAGTAATGATAAATTCTCAAAGAATTTTGGACTACAGGGTCTACATCCTTCCACTTTTTTATATGTTATCAGACTTCCAGCTTCTCCTTTACAAAAGAGGGATGGTAGGGGAAAAACAAAGGAAGAGACAACAATGCTTTATTAGAAATGTACTCATTACCTTGCTCATGTAACTGTAACCCCTCTTCTGTACAGTATTCTTTTGCAATAAAAAACTTATTTAAAAAAAAGAGCATTAATGTAAAGCCTCATAGGAAACATGTGAATGGCTTTGCTTTTCAGTACTATTTTGTTAAATGCAGATTCATCGTTCATCCAAAAGCTTTGAGGATATATGGGTTTGGGGATTCAGAACTTCTCTGGTTTGGGGAAGTTAACATGGTAACATGGCATAATTGCTTTTAGGACTGAACCAGGGGCTCAGGGGTGGTGGAAGAGGTGCACTTTGTAGCTGAACACAGCATCTCTGCAGCCAAACATGTGGTTCATATTGGAAGGGAAGATTAAGGAAATAATTACCCATTTTTTAAAAATCAAATCCTAGCTATTAAAAAATAGTTCATTTGAAAGCTGGGAAGGTGGCTCAGTGGCAGAGTGATTGCCTTGTATGCATTGAGGCCCTGAGTTCTATTCCTTAACACCACATAAGCAGAAAAGGCCAGAAGTGGTGATATGGCTCAAGTGGTAGAGTGCTAGCCTTGAGCTAAAGAGCTGAGGGACAGCGCCCGGGATCAGAGTTCAGGCCCCATGACTGACAAAAAAAAAAAAAAGTTTATTTGAGACAAGAGGTGAAGCTCAAATAGTGGAGCACCTGTTCTACTAAAAATTGGTCCCTGAGTTCAAATCGCAGGATAGTATATCTAGTGCCTTTTATTAAAATGCAGATTGGAAGGATATACTAAGACCAGTGATCATCGAACTCTAGCATGTTAGTAAATATTTTCGTATCCTGAAATGAGACAAAATATGCATCCATCAAAACAATTTGGGTCAAAATTCATTTTAAAGTATATTTACACCTGCAGAATAGGTATACATGATCTTGCTTGCGGTGGCTTTTACTTTTTGAAAACAATAAAACTATATTGTATTGTAAAGGCTCACTTCTAGGAAGAAGAGAAAAAGAAAAGAAAAGCTATTCCGCTTTTCTATGTGCTTTCGTGTTTGCCTATTTCTATAGAACAAATACTGTCTCGCTCCTCTTTATCAATTTTAGATTGTTCTCATTCTCTGGCTTCAAACATGTATTTAATGGCAGAAGACAGGAAATAGGAAAGAATTTTTACCAAGGGTAAAAAAAAATACACATTGAATAAAGTTATTCAGAAAATGCAAAACTTAGAGGGTTGGGCAAACATATGCCAAACAAATAGAAATAAATAAAAGTAAATTAAAATTAAAAATAGGATTATAATCTCACTATCAGACTGAAGACTTCAAGTCAAAATATTAAACATGACAAGAAATTTATAACAATAGAAGTTCCTGTTGATACTGAAGGTATAACAATTATAAATATCAGTGTAATCAGTGTACTGAAGAACACAAGCCACCTTTATAAACATAACTACAGAAGAAGCTACAAGAAATACACAAACAACAAGCATTTTGCTTTTAAGAATAAATCAAAGTGGCAAAATTACAGATACAAAAGAACTAATCATTATGGTTAATTAGGAATATATATGGGTTCTTGCTCCCATCCACTGAGAAAGTATACTCAGGAAAATAGTTCCAAAATTGTCTACATATTATAATAAATCTTACATTCCAAGCAGAAATAATTAAAATAATAATTTCTGACTATAATATAATAAAGAGTAATAAGAAAACTACAAAGAATTTTTACTTAGAAATTAAACAACTCTAAATACCACATCAGAGAAGAACTATGTACTGACATTGTAGATTCTCTATAAGCAAGAATGAAAATACTGAATAATGACAATGCAGAAAAGGAGAGGAAATGTTACAGAAATATATATGGAAGAATGGAAATAATTAAGGGTGAATTACCAATTTACAAAGCTATAAATATAAAACTTATCATCATTAACCTGTAACCTTGTTGTACAATAGGTCCCTTAAAATTTATTCTTTCTTATTGAGCTATAATTATGTAAAAAGAGTGTTCCTACCACAAAAAATTATAAATAATATGAGGTATGGTATATGTTGATTAGCTAGATTTAACTATTCCATCATGCCTATGTACTTCAAACTTCATGTTCTGATTTTTGTATGTACTACCTGTCAGCTATAAAAATGTAGCAAAGGCAGCCAAACAGGAACACACAATGCTGAAAGAGAGACTGGGGTGTGGGGGTGGGGGTAGAAGGGGCAGGGAGGGCATGAGAGAAAGACATTGGCAGAAATTCCTATGGTAGAAAATGGTAAAACAAAACAAAACAAAACAAAAAACTGGACACCAGTGATTCAAGTCTGTAATCCTAGCTGCTCAGGAGGCTGAGATCTAAGGATCATAGTTTGAAGCAAGCCCAGGCAGGAAACTCTTTATCTCTAACTAACATAAAACCTGAAGTGAGCTGTGACTCAAATAGTAGAGCACTAGCCTTGTGCAAAACATGTCAGAGACAGTGCCCCGAGTTCAACCCACAACAAGAACAACTGAGATTGTTTAAACACATAGGTTTTTAGTCAATTTACCATATATAGGATATTCCAAGCATAAAAGACATAAAACCTTATTAACATTAGGGGAAAATTCTTTATAACATGGGTATGAAGACTTTTTTTTAAAAATCACATTACAAAATTGACAAATAGGACTGCAAAAGTAGAAAGTAATCTATTTTATAGCTATATATACTGTAATAAAAGTTAAAAAATAAATGACAGACTTGGAGAAAATATTTATTAAATATCAAATAATTAGACATTTATATAGGCATATTTCACCCTGATAAAGGGATAAAGAGCTAACATTCTTAGTAAACATTTTTAAATTGAAGGAAAAATATGTAAAGCTCAATCTGATGTAACAGTAGAAATCAAAGCTCAAACTCAATTTTTCCTACTGGACTCCCACAACACAGCCCACCCACTTTTGACAGCAGATGTATTTGGATTTTCCCACATGCCAGGCCAGAAGGCAATTCTGTAGCAGTGAATACTAGCTAGGAATATTCTAATTCAATTCTGTCCTGTCACTCCTGGGAGATACTGTCTGATCCCACCATTTGGGACGGGGCGGGGGGTGGGGAGTGGAGGGAGGCTCAGTCTCTAAGCCTGCCTTCCCAACTTCAGATGCCAAACACAAGGCTCAGGTTATTTTACCCATGCTTTAAAAAAGAGGTCTCACAACGTACTCCTTGGTTTGATTAGTTTGCTAGAGTAGGCTATACAATGGAGGAAAACACTTACCAGAAATGGCAGGTTGACCCATTGTAACAATGAGATGTACAAGACATTATGTTGAAAATGAACTTTACAACTTCGGGGTGGTGGGAGAGGGAGGAGTTGGTGAGGGAAGGGATGGTAGGGGAAAAACAAAGGAGGAGTTAACAATGATCTATAGGAAACGGACTCATTACCTTACTTATGTAACTGTAACTCCATTGTACAGTATCTTTACAATAAAAATATATACAAAAATAAATAAATAAAATTACAATGTCCTCTGCCTATAATCCTAGCTATTCAAGAGACTGAGGTAAGAAGATCAAGGGTTAAAGCCAGCCTGGGCAGGAAAGTCCATATGAGTCTTCATATCCAATTAACCTCTAGAAAGCCAAAAGCAGAGCTGTGCTTCAAGTGGTAGAATGCTAGCCTTGAGTGACAAATGCTGAGACAGTGCCCAGACACTGCCCAATGCCATGCTCCAATACTAGTGCAAAGAAAGCAAGAAAGTAAGGGAGGAGGGAAAGAAGAAGGAAAGAAATAAGGAAGGAAGGAAAGGAGGGAGGGAGGGAGGGAGGGTTGGAGGAAGGGAGGGACGGAAGGAAGGAAGTAGAAGAAATAAAGAAATTTCTGCAAAGGACATTGATCAAGAGAGGAAGAATTTGAGAAGTCTTTGGTACACTGCCCTCCAGGAATTTCTGCATGTGTTTTGTTGCCCAGAAGCTCTCAGAACCCTGTACTTTCAAATATTTATATGGACATCATTGCATACAGCATGATGGAAATGTGAATAATTATGTAGAAATGTCATTGGGCAAAAGTGTTATGATCTAACACTAATAAAAGGGAAGGCCTAGCAAGGCCTGTCTGCTTAGATTCTTGTTGGCTTCTGCAGCATTCCTTCCTACAAGAGTAGGGGGCACCACCTGTTTTGAAATGGAAGTCTTATGATCTACTATCAAATAAGGCAGAATAGAGATTTCTTTACATCCAGCTTAGAAAAACTAGGAAAAGATTAGAGTATATGACCACAAGGAAGAAGGGAAATTCTAGTGTCGCTGGCCTCCTTGAAGAGAGGGTTAGTACCTTGTAGAATTCATGAGGATCTGGGATCTGCTAAAGATCTAGAGTTAGGAATATATTGCTAAGGACACTCAGGAGCTTCTTAACACACACACACACACACACACACACACACACACACACACACAAGCTAGATGCTAAACAAAACTGCTTAACCATAGAGATAGAAAAATGGAAGGTAGAAGAAAAAAATAAGACTTCTTATATTACATCTTCCTATACCCTACATTCATGTTCATATTCCCTCATTCAAAAGTAAATTAAAATTAAAAAGTGGAAAAATACCCTTAAATTGAATGAAAACAAAAGCCGATGAGCATATAGAAGTTTCGATTACTTGAAAAAAAATTGAGCCAAATGCTGATGAAATCAGAAGTTCTTTTATTGTACAGAGACAGATGGTAAAAATATGGAAAAATATAAGGGAAATTCAAAAGAGGAAAAACCACATTTATAAGCTGCACAATTTGTTATGCTTTCCTGATAGTGAGCATCAGGATACTGTTTCAGAGCTTGGGGTTAATTTATGCTAATTCTCATAGCTTCTGTACTGAGAAAAACCCTGTGGGTCTAGAGTTTAGGATCCTCATGCAAATTAGATGCAGGAATAAAGCTTGAAAGCTGGGGTGGAGAAAACATGAAATTTAGTGTTTAAGACCTTAGGCTGGACTACACTTCAATGTTTCAGTGGGGAAGGAAGGTCTCTGGAGAGCACAACATTGCTGACCCCTAAACTGACAGCTGCTGCCACTGAGCAGGGGTCTCTGAGGTTTCTGTGAGAAGGATCTGTAGGTATTGTGGAGGCTGCAAAGGTTGATTCCAGTCATTATGAATATAAAGCCAAACCACATCATCATAACTGAATGCCAGAACTACTGTAGATCCAGAAAATGGCTCACGGGTTGGGAGACCTCCACAGATCAGGGACTGCAGTTATTTGTGCAGAGCATCTGTGGGCATACGGGCCTTTGAGGGGCCAGGGTGGGCATCTCCCCTCCAGGCTTTGTTTACAGAAGAAGCATGAGGTAGTGAATCTGAGACTGGAGGTTTATAAAACAGAAGGTCTGGGGAAGACATCAGGTGCAAAGTAGGAGGCTGGTGCCCAAAGCCGTCTTCCTTTTCAGATCAGGTTTTCCTGTGCTGGGAGGTCAGTCTCTTCTGCAGACTTGCTGAGCAGATAAAGCAATACCAGTCAGTAGATCAGAGGGACGAAAACACTGGGAGCTAAAGAGCTCATTACATGCCCTTCCGAACTGCAATTGCATTGATAGCTTAATTACTGACTTCAAATGAAAACTGATAAATAGTGAAGCTACAGGCATTTGGCTATTGTTTCCAATGAGTCAAGATGAAGATCTGAATAGCCTGTCATGAAAGGAAAGTATCACAGTTTTGCCTTAGTTCTCTGCTTTGCCTTATTAAGAGAAGCATTTTCAGGTTTAGGAGAAACAGCTAAGAGCCATCTTCTTCTTAAAACTCCCAAGTAAGTGACTTTACATAAGATCGTGAGCGATTTTATGGTTCAAAGTGTCCCAGGACATGTTAGTCAAAGAAAAATCTGCAATACATTCCTATGGCATCATCTAACATATCCCTTATGAGAGTTTGTAAGAACATCTTCTGAGTTCAAATTTTAATTTTTTTGGGAGTACTGGGGTGTGAATTCAGGGTCTTGCATTGGCAACATTGAAGACATTCTACCACTGGAGCCTCTCCTCCCTGGAACTATAAGGCATACCTGATAAAAGTTGTACACATTGTTTAGAATGCTATAATTTCTAGTTAAGAATGGATGCTGATTTAAATTCTAAGATCTGGCACCTAATAATTTGAGAAGAAAAGAGCAACCAAAAAAGTTGTCCATATTCATGGGATACAGTGTGATGTTTTGATACATTGGGCTATGTTCACATTCATGTAAGCCTGCCTCCTCAAATGTTTCTCATTTCTTTATGAGGTCAACATTAAATATCCTCTCTTGAACTTAAAAAAATTATACTCTCATCTATATTCAACCTACTGTGTCATAGCATATCATTCTCCTAACTTCTTTCTTCATTTTTGAAGAGCTTGGAATCATAGACTTACACTGAGTAAAACCCATTACAATTGATTGAAAGAATTCCAATGCAACCATCAGCAACACACTTTTCAGTTGGGTACTCTGAGTGAATTCATCCAGTGGAAATCATTTTTCTAGTGGAACAGTCCCTTTGAACTTAATAAACTGGAACACATAAAAGAAATCCTATGGCTTAAAAACAAATACATATCCAACATTAGTATAGTAAGGACTTGGAAAAAATAAATTTAAAACTAACCCTATTTCATTCTATGTTCTGTATCATACTTGGGGATATGTACTAATTTCATTTTCCATTGTATATGCAGCTTTGAGCACTGTTTTATCAAAACACCACTTAGAGCAATGAAATAAATCAGAGTGAGCACTAACTAAATTTTGCAGATAAAATTAGCAAAACTTATGATGGTTTGTCAGAAGTATCTTCTACAAGACTGATAGGCAGGCATGTGACCATGCTGTGTGCCACTCAGTGGTAAACACATTGTTCTTGCCATGAAACATATGGCTCCCAAGAGAATTGCATACTTTCCAGATAAGCAGGCTGGGCATTTGTTAAATTGGGTTATTGTGGGGTTGTCATATATTTCCTACTTTGTCTGATCTACTGAACTCTGTGATTTTCTGTCAGAACAGAAAAAAGTCATGTACTATCATTAATTTTTGAAAAGGATGCTTGAAAAGAAAAATCAAGAAAATACTAATCGTCAACATTGTCTTTGTAGTGACAGGAAGAGAAGTAGGCTTGTGTATTTTTAGCGGGTTCTGTGCAATGCTTTTAGACAAGAAGCAGCACAAACAAACTGCCTAGGCTCAGAGTTTTTTGTTGTATACTTGTAGAGATACCATGTAGGTTTCAGCAGTACTTGTCACAGACCAATCAGAGTGTCCAAGGTAATGACTCTTGTGAGATAGGACAAGGAATTGCTTTTCCATGAACAGAGGAGGTTGACTAGTGTGACATTGTAGTAATAGGATTCCTGATTCCCTACTTGGTATTAATCTAAAGCACTAATACAGCCTATTAAAATTTAAGGGTAATAATGCCAAAATTCAACTATTATATATACAGATGTGTGTATATGTATGTGCATATGTGTGTGTGCATGTGTGTGTGTTGAGGGGTGAGTAGTTCAAACATTCTTTATCAAAATTATCTCCCTTTCAGATTATGTAAGCTGGTTCCCTGAGTGGAAGTACTAGGATCAGGACTCTGTCTATCTTGTCGATGTAGCACAGTGAATATACATGTGCCGTATGGTCAGCCTTTGCTATGTGAAGAGTGAAAACACTGGAAATATCACAAACACACCTTTAGCTTTACTATACTTATCTTGAATCTCATCATATCACATCAATAAAGACCAACAAAATATCTCCTGACCCACACTGCACTGGCATCTGTCTTCCAATATAAGCATTAACTTAAATATAGTATTTTACTCAAAGACAGAGGGGTTACAGTTCTATTACAAATCCCGAAGCTCCTGATCCATGCTGAAATAGAGCAGTCATTTCCAATTGTGAGCACCTTGCACAGAGTGCAGAATATTTATACCGGAGATCTGGCCCTGTGGTGGATGGGAATCCTGGCCTTTTCAGTTCTGCCCAGCTTTTGCAGTATTCTTACAGCAAAACTAGATCTGATATCAGGAATAGGGAAGTATAATATTTTCCTAATATAAAACAAACTTCCTATTGAGGAAATTATGAAATATAGAAGCAAGTAATGCAAGAAAAGGAGAGGACGTGGAATGAACAGCATGTACAGCATTCCTGTGTGGCTGCATGGTAGAAAGAAACAAAAAGAACTTGACAAACACTGCAGGTGCAGATTTCCTAATGTTCTCCACTGCAAGTAAATCCACCAAATATACAGGGGCCTGGAATAGAAAACACAAGGCCTGCTGTGTCTACAAGGTGTCCAGAAGCTAAAAAACACTGGAAAAATTCATGGAGAACACTTCATCCTGCAGAAAATATTACCCATATAGAGCTGTCAGAGTCTGCATGAGTTGGGTTCCCTGGCATGTAAAGAACTGCTGCCAGCCAATCCCACAAATTAGGCTTCCCTATAGGCTTGTCTAACGAGCTTGCCAGGCTTCAGGAAATGCTAAGGGGCCAAGTGGAGCTGTGATTTGTACCTGTGGTAACAACCGGACTGTGTGTACAACATACTGAGCTGAGACACTGGGGTGTGATGTAAGACCTTGCAACTTTGGAAGACTCTTAATGCAAAATTCAAACTTCAGCAGCAGTGGAACTGCTCATATAAGTAAGCTCAGGGAGAATTCAAAGAGTGCTATAGGATTAAATAGATGAAATCATATGGCATGAGACCTGGCAGGGATTTTAGAAGCAAAGGACACTGAGAGTATCAATTTGTACAAAAACATCACTGGTTAAATTGCTATAATTATTGGAATAAAACTTTAGGCTCCATTTTAAATTTCATCTCAGATCCTTCTGAGTTTATATTTAAGGGATAAACTCCTATAATGTAAACAGGACATCTGGATTAATGTGCTTACTGACACTGTTTTTTAGATATGAACATACTTTTCTTTTTTATATGTTTTTATTGTAAAAATACTGTACAGAGGGGGTTACAGTTGCATGAGTAAGGTAATGAGTCCATTTCCTATTGAGCAGTTACTGCCTCCTTTGTTTTTTCCCTACCATCCCTTCCCTCCCCATTTCCCCATACTTTTCTTTATCATACTTTGTGTGTGTATGTGTGTGTGTGTGTGTGTAAACACAAATAAATTACTAAAGCAGTAGCTTATTTTAGGATATTTATGTGTGATCAAGTGGAGATATAAATGAAAAAAAAAGCAAGTTCAAGGAATCAATCTGTTTACCTATCTGGGGGATTAGTGACTCATAACTGTAACCTTATCTACTCTGGAGGCTAAGGATCATAGTTCAAAGCCAGCCTGTGCAGGAAAGTCTGTGAAACTCTTAAGTCCAATTAACCATCAAAGAACCAGAAGTGGAGCTGTGCATCAAGTGATAGAGCAACAGCCTTCAGCCAAAAAGCTGAGGAAGAACCAGAGGCCCTTAGTTAAATCTCTAGTAGTAGCACAAAAATAAAATAGCAGTTTAAAAAAAAGAACGTATTTTAAGTGAAAAATCTGGGAGAAAGGAAGCTGTTAGCGTCATTACAACTCCAAGCAAAAGGCAAAGCCTCAAACTTCTAGTTGTAATGCCTGCGATCTTTGACCTTGAGCAAAGGCTGATATGCCGCCGTGCTCAGGTAAACCCTTACTGCTATATGGATGGGCACACTTTCTTCTTGCTCCTTGACCCCATAGTGGAGGGAGGGGAAGAGGAGTGATCCATTGGGGAAATGCCTGATGGAAATCTGAACTGTGCACTCCATTCCTCTTAATGTTGTTCTAAAGTAAAAGGGACCGACAAACCATTAATTGGCATGTTAGAGCATTTCCTCACCTTCCACTAACAGTAACGACCCCAACACAAGATGAAATTAGTGACAGAAAATTAAAATAATCATTTCCTAAATCTGAGTTATAGTTTTCAAATTGCAATCCTGCCATATATTAGCTTTAAATGACAGTAAAGTGTTAAGGGAAATATACTTGGCCAAAATATCTTAGGCTTTGGGGTCAGACAAATCTCCCTTGAATGTTGGTTGTCCTTGAATAGCTTTAGCTTCTTCATTTTCTATGATGCTGCAAGGACTAGAAATGTAAAGTGGCTGGTATGATAGGTACTCAGCAGCCCATAGGCATGGCTGTGATATTACTACTACACTGTTGCTATGGCTTTGTCATCATCATCACCAGTGGCACTTGATAAACAAAATTGGATTCATTTTTAGAGTCTGGTAGATTTTTTACCTACTACAGACTAAAAATGAATCCCAGTTTACCAGTATGTTTGCCCCATCATTATTGCAAAAAGTTTCCTTGGCCTATTTGAAATATAGGAAAGAACTAGTAGAACTTGGTATGGAGAATGACTGGAAAAAATGATCAAGCAGAAAGAGCTTCCCAATTCCTTCCTTCCTGTAGATGCTTGGCAGTGAAGGACACAAGGGGAACATATTGCAGAAAGAAGACTGAGTCATGTAAAAAATGTTTTGTCTACCTGCTGTCTGGCTTGCTCTGAGGATTAGGAAGCCTGGAGCAATTCTTACCTATCTTTGTGTATCCAGCACCACTGGCATTTGTTAAAGGAAAGGGTCTACTGTGGCTCTGAGAAAGATAAAATGTCTCCAGACAGATATTTGGATCACACAAGGAATGTGAGGTTCCTATGACCTTAATACCTTAGTGGTTCTGTTTATTATGAGTTGTAGTTAGATATTCTTTTGGAAAGAATGCCCTATTTCAGATACTTCAGATGCTGGTTTGTAGAGGAGAGAGAAGAAAAAGTTGCTTCTGATCTCATGCTGTAAACTACTTGTCCTGTGTCTGCTCTAGCCCAACTAGCGGCATGGGAAGGGGAAACAAAGGAGGAGGCAACCATGCTTGATAAGAAATGTACTCATTAACTTGCTCACGTAGTTGTAACCCCTCTGTATGGTATTTTTACAATAAAAAAAAACAAAAAAAACCCAAGAGAGACTGGGTAAGTTGAGACAGGCTATGATAAAATATATGTCCAGTGCTCAGATGAAGGTATGACCATCTACTATAGGGGTTGAAATTGGCAGTCGAGGCTTTGTTCAGAAGCAGTCCTGGAGTGGAGTCATAAAATAGAAGTTTGTTTTTATCCAACAATTTTAACTGAGGGAATTTGTATTTCAGGAAAAAACAAAAAGCATTTAGCATTGATAAGAGCTATTTTTGCTCCTATGACAATACATCTAATATTTTTTCTTTTGAAGTTTTTATGTCCCTTACTACCTTCTCTCAGGTATTTAGCACCATAAAAATACTAAAATTAGCTGCAGTTTTACATAACTTCTCCATCCTGTGCACCAGGTGCTAATGTTACTCATGCTGGCTTTCCAGGACTTACTTCATTTGATCCTTATAACAACATTACAAAGGACAGATTGTTTGCCCAATAATATAGATTAAATTTTATTTTACTGTTTTGGCAAGGAGAGCAGGTAACAGTGCTAGATCCTTTGAAATAAGCTTTCGAGGTGTTTTGTTTTCCTTAGGATTCCTAATATTCTAAAAAACAATATGAAAATGTGGAAAATCCCATTCCATGCAAGGGAAGACTTGGCTTTCAGTGATCAGTAGCTGTTAAATACCCACAATTATGAAGAAGACCCTAGAACTCTGAAATGCATCCCATGTTGTTGTCTAGCAGGACCTTAAGTCACTATCTCCAAATACTTTTTTTTCTACTCTTTTCTTTCCTTCCTTCCTTTCCCTCTCTCCCTCTTTCTTTTTTCTCTTTCTCTCCTTCTCTCTTTCTTCCTTTGGTCAATTGTGGAGTTTGAATTCAGGCAGAGCCTGAGCACTGTTGCTCAAGTCTACTACTCTACCACTTTGAGCCACAGTGCCACTTTCAGTTTTCTGGCTTCTAACTGAGACCCTCAGATCCCAGCCTCCTGAGTAGCTAGGATTACAGGCATGAGTCACTGGTTCCCAGCTCCAAATTCTTTTATGTTGAACTCTCTGTATAACAGATACCATCAATACCTGCTTCCATTATCTAGGAAGATCAAAACATGGAGTATTCTAGCTAGCAACAGTCAAAATCTAAAATTCAGTACTTCTGGATTAACAGAAGTTTTATTTATGAGGACAGTCAGAGAGAAACATACAGATCTTTCAGAAATTTCTCTAGCACACTATGACAAGGAAATATGGCTGCACTTGCAAGCCTAGTTCATCTTATTTAAGTCAGAGTGCCATCTGCCTAAACTCACTCTCTCAAAAGTACTGCTTCTGACAGTTTCAGAAATGAATTTTAGGTGAGAAATAGGTGTCTGGTATTTGCTAAATCTACAAAAGTCACATTTTGTTGAATTTATAGGGGTATGGTGCAAATTTACTGTCCAATTAATATCAAATTCCATAGCAATGGTAAAATGTCATTTCATTTATGCTTTAACTTTGCAAAGCATGAAAAGATTATAGAGTGTAGTTCAGAAATTTGATCTTTCTATTAAAATAATGCCTTCTTGCCCCTATAATAAGTTATAATAATGTCCTCTTTCCCTTATAAAGATGAGACCACTGATCTCTCACAGACCTTTGCTTCAGCTACTTCTGATAACCTCAGTGTTGAGTTATCATTGCTTATTAGTTCCTACTGTGCTACAAAGTTGGCATTATTTGTGAAATAAAAGGATAAACAGGATATACCTTGAGTTGTAGACCTTCTGGAAGAAAGCAAGTAAAACCTCAGAAGTGGCTTGAAGACCCTCAATTCCTTGTAAGTATCTAGTGATGAGTGAAACTGGTTAGGTGGTTGCTCACCTATCCACACACACAAAGTAGATTCTGTGTGTGATAAGCTACCTGGATAAAATAGAACATAGAATCCTTGCTTCTGCCATCTCCATAAAGAAGTAAAAAAAATCCAAGTAGAAGTAGAAATGGATCTAGAAAGAGTATTTATTTCATCTTGTCTTGTATCATTTTATTTCATTTCACTTTAGGGCCAGTCCTGGAGCTTGAACTTAGGGCCTCATACTCTCGCTTGGCATGTCTGCTCAAGACTTGCACTCTACCACTGGAGCTTCATCTCTACTTCTGGCTTGATTTCTAGTGGTTAGTTGGAGATAAGAGTTTTTCAGATTTGCCTGCTTGGGTTGGCTTTCAACTCAAATCCTCAGATCTCAGCTCAATTCTCAGACCTCACATCTCCTAAACAGCTAGGATTATAGGTATGAACCACAGGCACCTAGATAGAAAGACTATATTGATGAATAAAGGTATGATTAATATACATTAATAGTATATAATTTCACAAATAGAGTATCAATTAAAGTAGATTCATGACATTTTAATGAAGAAGACAAAGGATATAAGTTGGGTCCTGATTAGGGAAAAACATGAATTCAGAAAAAACTGAAGAGAAATAGCAATTTGAATGGATTGGTAGAGATCTGCATGAATGATGTATACAAATGGAGTAGAAAATTTAACACCTTAAACAACAACAGGATAAAAAAATGTGTATGTAATATAGAACAATTAATGGAAATCTTTAAAGGGATCATAACAACATAATAGCTATGATTTGGAGAATAGTTAATCAGATTATATTCTTTTATTTTGTTTTACATATTTATTTATTTGCAATAAAGGGGTTTGAACTGAGTCTTAGGCTTGATAGCCAGGTACTTTGCCACTTGGGCTGTATCTCTAACACTTCATGCTTTATGTTATCTGAGACAGAATCTTGAATCCTTGCAAGCCTCCTACTTTTGCCTCTTGCCTAGCTGTAATTACTCATCTGTGTCTCACTGTACCCAGCTTTTTTGTTGTAGTAGGCTCTCACTAACTTTTGATCTAAACTAGTCTTGAACAACAACCAGTTAGATTGATTTCCACAAGTAGCCATTTTTTTTGAGCCTTGAACATGTTAAGCACATGATCTAACACTGAGTCACACATTCACGTCCCAAGTACTTGCGTTCTTGCTGTTTATATGATGGGTTCTTGATTGTGTCAGGTATGAGTGGGATGAATGATTACAACCTGGAGGTTAAGTTGCTTATTCAGAGGAATTCTTTCTCTGTGGCTATAACATAGGTATGTTTTGCCCCATTCTGACCTCATTTTTTTATTTGAAGAGTTCTCCATGGTCCAAATTGTGAGATGGGTATTGCTTACCACTACAGAGGGTGAAAACCCTGATACTTTTTGTCCTCCTTAGAAAAAGAGACCCAAGACAGATGACTTAGATTTAGGCAATCAAACATAGAAGCTGAAGTTTTCAATCTGGAGTTCATGATGTAAAGCTATAGCACTGTGAATACCTTTTGTGGTGGATTTTTTTCCCCTGTGGTGATTGTTAAAGATAGTTTCTGTGATTTTCCTTATGATTCTGTAAGGTACCCACCCATTGGCCTTTCAACAACTTCCTTTATTACATAAATCAAACAGAATCTATTTTTGTTGTTCAAACCCAAGAACTGTGATGAGTCTCCAAGGCAGAGAGTAACATCCCATTTGGGGATAATAATGCCAGGGAACAGAGTAAGGAATAGGCAGACATGAGAGACTCTGACAATGAAGAACTGACAAGTTTGGTAGCTAGCAAGACATTCTATCCTGTTCTTGCTTCACAATTCTGTTTGTAGTAATGTGCACATGACATTGCCTGAGGGATAAAAAAGAGAGAGAAAAACAAACTATTTGCAAGTATATAGCCTAACAGATTCATAATAAAGTGTTCCTGAAACATATGAATACAATGCCTGTAAGTGTGACATTTCTTCTGAGGATAGACTAAACTGGGGAATTGGTTGTAAATATAGATGATTTAAAAAAATAAGACAATTTTTTTATAAGCTAGGCACTGGTGGCTCATATCTGTGATCCTAGCTACTCAGGAGGCTGAGATCTGAGGATCACAGCTCAAAGCCAGCCTAGGCAGGAAAGTCCATGAGACTTATATCTCCAATAAAACCTGCTTAGAAAAAGTTGGAAGTGGTACTGTGGCTCAAGTGGTAGAGTGTTAGCCTTGAGTAAAAGAAGCCCAGGGGCAGTGCCTATGCCCTGAGTTCAAGTCCCAGGACTGCCCCCAACCCCCCTGAAAAAAAAGTTCTGTAGATGGAAAGGACAGAGCTAGAGAACTTAGAAAAGCTGATGGTTTAATTCATTTCCAGTCTAAAGGCATGAGAACCTAGGGAACTAACAATGCAACTGTCATCCTGAGGACCAAACCCTGAAAACCACAAGCTGTGATGTCCTAGGGTAGGAGACAGAATTGACTCTTCTATTGTATTTTTATCATATAACTCCCAGTTTAGAGTCTAATCTATAGACTAATGTAGATATCTAATCATTAGACTCCTCACATTGGAAGTGTAATCTTTATACTGATTCAAGTGCTAAGCTTTTCTGAGACATACTCTTAGACACAATCAGAAATAATGTTTACTAGCTATTTGGAAATTGTATAGCCCATTCAAATAGATACATAGGATTAATCATCCTGATTCCATAGTGTATCTGGCAAAATGTAACATCTTTCAAATAATGCACAGGATCTGTCATGATCCGATCTTCTTGAGAATACTTCCCTTCCCCTCCAAACCTTTCATGTTTTAGCTCTGCATCAAATTCCCTTAAGTCTTAGATTTCATCCACATTTCTTCCTCTGCCCAGAACCTGCTTCTCACCAGCCTCTCTGTCCTTCATGGCTTGGATAATGTTAACCTTCTTAAAATAGTCACTTGACCACCATTCTTAGCAAAGTAGACATTGCCATGTTTTTATAACCATTGGTTTAAAAGTTATCACTTTTACCACTTGTAGAATAATGGTTTAGTTTCAAAATTTTCTTCACTATTAGATAGGGAAGGTAATCAGGATGACATAGTTCATGGGTGGCAGGCTATTTCTTAGTGACCTTTTGTATTTCTCAGCATCTAGGCTTTACCCCAAAGAAGCCTGTGAGAGGCAGGCACAGGAATGGAAAGAACACACCTTTCTTAGGACACCTAAAAGATTCCTGCAACTGCACTTTAGCTAGGTTTAGTTAAGAAACAGTTATTTCCACAAAAGTGAGAGGAGATCTGGGCTGTTCCTCTTATCTAACACCTCAGCCACAAAAGCTGGATCATTAAGGCACACCATGCTTTGGTTCCAAATGATTAGTGCTCAAATGCTTGGATTGGATGGGAAGGAAAAATGGTTGTTTAAGAAGTATTCTTGGTCTCCTGAGAAATGCAAGTTCAGAAAAGTAAATTTTCAACATTAAAGTAGATTTTTCTTAAGAGCCTTTAGTGACTCCTGTTTAATGTAAACTTCTAATTTAATGTAAACTTCTAGTATTATGGAATATGTACGTGTTACAGTTGGGAGGAGGGGCAGAAAAATAAGTTCAGATAAGGTCATAGAATAAAGGAGATAATGTGAATAAGAGATTGAGAAGAGATCTTAAGGTTTTAGAGTCCAATGAAAAGAAAGGGAAAAGTTGGAAGTGAACAAGATAAATGTTCAAAAGTATAGCGAAAGCTCTTACCTTATGCTTACTGAGATTCAATCTCAACAGAACATTTCTTCTGTTTTGGGTATCTTTCCCAGGATTCTGCTCATAGAACTCCTTTGCGTTCATCACCCAGAGAATCAATGTCAGCCCACATCTACAAGTACCCAAGTGTGTGAATGGCAAGCTGAGTGAAAATGTGCCCTTTGCACTCAGCAGTTCCATGTGGGTAGGTAGCAGGCATGGGCCAATATGGAAATCCATTCTGAACTTCAATACTATAGAGATTTCCCCTGCTTGCTTAATTCCCTTCAAACCTTGAATGGACTTGGAGTGACACTTTAAGAGAAAAACTGTTCAAGAGCTGTTTTTTTTCTCTTCTGTACTATGAATTCAGCTTTCTTGCTAAAAAGAACTCAGAAGGCTTATGGTGAAATTGAAAAGAATGTCAAGAATATGATGAATTTTGGATACATAGCAAACAATTCTTTTGTATGAAATGGATAGAGAACTAAAAATAGATACTCAAGATTCAGAGAAAATTTCATGAAAGTCATATTGACTCTCACAAAAATTCAGAGAATATGGAAAATATTAACTATCTATGCAGCTCACTTTCTTGGTGTAGATGTCCTATGATTGATATGCAAAGAACATAGTAAAGATTCCACAGCTATAAATTAACAAATTAACATATAGGAAAATCAGGAGAGAGTACACCAATTGTTTTAAGATGACTTAAGCAAGTTTTAAGGGAGCTAGTATAAAATACAATCTCCAGATAGTAGAGTGAGAGTAGAAAAATACAAGTCAAATAAGAAAAATCACATCAGCCCTCAATATGATCTAGGAACAAATAGAAACTCCATACAGACCTTACAAGGTCTTCTATTCCTGCCGATCACTCAACATCTTGTCTTCTACTTCTCTCTGTTCTTTACATTTCAGCCACAAGTTTTGTCACTTTTTTCTTTCTGTTCTATTAATATGTCATGCTAAATCCTACCGTATAGTTTTCACCTCTGTCCTGTACTTAGAACCTTCTTCCTTAGATGGTTTCACACTCATCATTCACATTTCACATTTCATTATTCAGCCCACTTTTGAATATATTCCCTTTCCTCTAACACCTTCCTTTATTTTATTAGCATTTCCTTCCTTCCTTCCTTCATGTTTTTTTTTTGTGGTTCTGTGCTATGAATTTGTAATTGTATTTGTTAAGTAAGCACTCTACTATTCAACCAGTCCTTTATTGTGTTGGCTATTTTCAAGATAGGGTGTCACTTTAGGCCTAGTCTGTACTGGACTGCGATCCTCCTATGTGTGCTTTTCTGTGTTGCAAAAAGACAGGCACACACTCAAACACCACTCTGCCCAGCCATTATACTTCTCCCATACTTTGGGATGACTGCATTTCATTTTATTAGCATTCTCTAGAATATAAAATTTATTATTCATGGTTTGGTATAGTATTCTAAGACCCACTTGAGAGACAGGGTGCCTACACACAGAGCAAATAATTCCTTTTGAATCAAAGAATAAATGTGAGAAGTTAGATACAGAAAACATTGGCCTGGAAGTATAGAGTTCAGGGTAAAAACACTTACTTTGCATGTGCAAGGCCCTCAGCCCTGCAAAACAAAATCACAATGAAACAAAACTAACAAGCAAGGAATATAAAATGATGTGATATCTGAAAGGATTGTGCCCTACACAGAAAACAGGAAAGAAAAGAGCCAAGGGTTAAAGTTCTATTTTATTTTTAGTAGACTTTTGACTAGTATGTTTATTAGCTTGGTAGTGGAGAAAGAGGTACTCGGGATGAATGATGCTCATTTTCATTTAGCTTCCTAGTTAGACATTTAGTTTCTGGATGTAGTTAATTTTGTGTTAAGCCTGATATCCCAGACCTTGATAACTCTATAAAAAAAGAGCTATAAAATAGTAGAGAAGGATGAAATGGCTTTTTTAATAGGTAGCAATAGAATTTTTCGTAAGAATGTCTATAGTCAGAAAAATACTTTGATAGTGCTCTTTGGTAGTAATAGGTAAGATCCTAAAAGCCTTACTTTTAAAAAGAGACTATGAAAAAGAGCAAGTTACAACTTTTCTCAGGAACAATAAAGTCAATTTGGAGACAGGAAATGAAGTGGCAGAGGAGGATGAAGTCCAGAAATACATACTTGTGCCAGTGGGGTCAAAGCAAAGATACAAATGCAAGTGTTTATCATCAAATTTTAACTACTTGAACACACACACACACACACACACACACTGTGTGCAAGTCAATAATAAATTTTGTGTGCATGAGTGTGTGTGTGTGTGTATATGTTCAGTCTTGAACTCAGGGCCTGGGTACTTTTTTGCCCAAGGTTGAAACTCTACTACTTGAGCCATAGGTCTACTTCTGGTTTTTGCTGGTTAACTATTGGATTTAAGAATCTCTCAAAGTATGTCAAAGTATGGGTTGGCTTCAAATATTGATTCAAATATTGATTCTCAGATCTGAGCCTTCTGAGTAGCCAGGATTACAATTGTGAGCCACTGTCACCCAGCTTTAATAAATTCTTTCAACATTGCCTGGAGTGATAGTTAATTCTGGGCAGCGTTGTGACTGGATTGGAGGATGTCTGAAGAATCAGAAAGTCATTACTTCTTGGTATTTCTGGAAACACGGGTGTGTAAGTAGAAGAGGGGAAGTGAATGGTACTATCCAGTAGGTTAGGGCCTGGATAGAACAAGAAAACCTTATAAAATGGAACACTCTCCTTGAGTCTTTCACTTGAGCACATATTTTCCTGTGGCTGCCCTAGGACATCAGGCTCCAGCTTCTTGGGCCTTGGGACTAGACACCTGTGTATCAGAGACATTTTGGAGGTCGTTGGGCCTTTGGCCTTGGACTTGGGGCTGTACCATCAGACTCCTTGGTTCTTGGACTAAGCCTTGCTACTAAGTTCTTTGGCTCTTCAGTTTGCAGATGGCTACCATAGAGCTTTTCAGCCTCTGTGATAAAGGAGCCGGCCTAATTAATAACATACACATATTCAATTGTCTCTGTTTCTCAGCAGGACATTGACTGTTGTACCTGGTAATGCCCTGTGGGAGAGAACTGTAGGAAAAAAAAATCAAAGTTGAGCTTCCTTTGGGGGAGAAGAAAACAGCATGAAAATGGAGTGTAAGATCAAGAGTTAGGTGGGCAGGAATGTCTGGGGAGGCATAACAGAGAATGTAGTACCTCAGGAGCTCATGGAAACCTTGATTACCTTCATGTAGCTCAGCTACACAAACAAGTCTAACCATTTTTTGGGGGGACATTCCTGAATTTCAAAGGATAAGCCATAACACTTGAAAAGAAAAGGGCTGCAGTATCATGAAGTCATATGCTTCATTTCTGCTTAAGACTGCCAAAGGCTTCACTTCTATCACCAGAGCAGATGTAGTTCCAAAAAAGTTGCCAAATATTAAGAAGTCTTGAGGGCAATATATTATATTTTTTATGTATTTTCTGTTCTCTTTTATGAATTAGTTATAATTTATAAGGGACTGGTATTTGCTTTTGGTATGTACATCAGTATTATACAGTAAAAACTATTCTCTCTCTCTCTCTCTCTCTCTCTCTCTATATATATATATATATATATATATAAAAACTGGAGACATGGAAAGTGTAACTCCATAATAAAGCTCAATTTCATGGGAGAGTGTGCGTGTTGTGTGAGATACAGCCCCAAATATAAATTGACTGTCTACATGCTGTAATCAGGTTGAATATTGTTTAAAGGAATGTCAAACTTGGTCAAATAATGATGATGGAAGAGGAGTCAGAAACCTCCAGAGCAGTATATATTCCAATACAGTCAGAACAGTGGAATTGCTTTGATGAGCACAGATCTCATGTTTCCTTCCATAGCATGAGTGTAACTTATATATCTGAACTCGACCGTATTGTCAGTATGTGCCTCCTAATATTTCTTGTCATAAATATATCTTGTTTAACTATTAGTTTACCTATCATCTTGAAGACCAAGAGAATCTTACTATTCTCCTTAGCTTGACTAAACTTTAAACAGGTTTCTACCTAAGTAAGCCACACCCCCATCTCTCTTTGCTTTAGAAACCTTGCAAATAATAAATTGCCTCTTTGTTCCTTTAGGATATAACTTTTCTCTCACATAGAGAAAAGGACCTAGGAATCATTCCTTTGAAATATAATCATTAAGAAAGTTACGGTCCCTATGTCCAAGTTTCTCTGGCAAGGTAGGAGACTAACTTTGTTAAGTGTCAATTAGCAAATATAAATGACTAATCACATTGACCCAATCCACTCTGCTGACTCAAAGTCCTCTAGTACTTTTCCATCAGTTCACCTCAGGGCTTAAAAATCCTTCTGCAATTTGTTTTAAGGGAATTAAATTCAACCTGTCTCACCATTGCAATAGTCTTGATTAGAGTCTCCCTCTCCTGTTTAATTTTTAACCTCATTTGCTACATTTTTTCTTCAGCAGTAGACCAATTTGCATTCTTACCTTCCTAAATGTTTTATCCTTTTGATTCCAGTCCAAACTTTCCAGATTCTTTTAAATCAGTAAGATATTTTTCTTGAAAATATGAGACTTGGAAATAAATGTGACTAAAAATGGATACCCATGACGGAGTAAGTGAACAATAGATGCAATAAAGAGCAAAAAAAAATCCAAGTGCAGAATATGAAAATATAGACAATTAGATAAGCCTAAGGGATAATTCAATAATAAACTACTTTCCTACTCTCTCTCCTGAGAGGACTCTCTACCATGAGAGGACACAGAGCCCATAAACACATACACAGAGTCTAAGAAGACAGAGAGAAATAGAGTCAGAGACAGAGAGACACACAGAGAGAAAGACAGAAAGAGAGATTGCAATCTAATAACCACTCCTCTCCCCCCGACCCCCGCAACCCAATACTCAAGGTTGAACAATGGAAAATTCTTCTACAAAGTATAAAAACCTGTTTGATCCATGCAGAACTTCACCTCTACAGTGAACGGGTAATTGAAGTTACTAGTTTACTAACACAGAATATTTAGAGTGGACAAGACACAAATACATTTGATCATTCTCTATCAGCTATGTAGAGGTAAGATCCAGAACTCTCAAGGGGAAAGAATTCAGGTTGAAAACCATGAAGCGATGCCTTTGGTTAATAGCCACTCGCTGTTCACAAGGAAATCTTGATGGCATTTGGTTGGCCAATGTTCTGTCTCACTATCATTTTGATAAAAACTTGAAGTATCAAATGTACTGACCAATGCTCTCTAGCTTGTTTGGAAACCACAGGTTGTCTAAAATTCTCCAGAGAAAATGTTTTCCTTCTTTTTCTTCTGTTAATAAGGGCAATTAGAGACATAATGGCCCGTGGTGACTCGAGGCTTCCTAGTTACAACTTAGCAGCAGCAGCAAGCCCCAGCATCCTGGATTTCTCTTCCAACAAAGATAAATACTCCATTATCCACTTACTGAAGCTATTTCACCTAAATTCAGCACAAATCATCTCTTATAAGACAGAAGATAATATCTTGCCCGTCTTTATTAAGATAAATTTGGTTTCTGTGTGTGAAATTTTGATTTAAAAAAACATTTGTTATTAGGGCTATGAAAGTAAGTATAACAGAATTTTACATAAAGCTAAATGTACAATATGATCATATGGGTTTAGTCACAGAATTTCTTACTGGGGTTTGAACTAAGATCCACTGCATGACTTGGATTGTTTGCCTGTCTGGTGCTCTTCCATATCAACTATGCCTCTTGACCAGCTTTTTGCAGCTAGTTGTGGAGAGGGAATCCTTTTGTATGGTCTGGGCTGGATTTTAACCGCAATTGTCCTGAACTCAGCCTTCTGAATAGCTAGGATTACAGGCATGAGTCCCCAGTTCTCCCCGAGAATTTCTCAATGAAAGACAATCAGTCCAGAGACAATTTGGTTCATGGATGTGGCTCAATTTAATCACTCACATTATAGTACAGTTCTGTGGGCAGTACTGGATGATAAGTAGCTTTCATGTGAGATAAATTTAACCTATTGAGATCTGAGTCTGCCATTCTATTTTTAGCTTGGATGATATATAATAATAATAATGATACATAATGTCATCCACACACAATTGGGAGAAACAAATTTTGATAGAACTATTTTCTTTTCCTTTGTTTTGAGACAACGTGGTCCAGGGTGGCTTCAAGCTCTTTATTCTGCCTCTTCCTCCCTGTGCTAGGATTACAAGTATGTAATACCCATCAGCTTCTAAATGATTACTTGTACTAATTCATGTTCAAATAGTCTTTTGGGTATTTCTCTGATTCAGGGAAATAAGACTTCTTAAAGTTCATGTATATTATTTCCCTTGGTATCCTAGTGTTGAACACCATTCTAGAATGTTCTTCTTCAGAGGTTTTTCTTTATTACTGTAATAGTATAGCAGGATACAAAGAAAAGCAAACTCCTTTTTACTGTACTGCAATCTTTTAAAATTATGCATTATTTTTTGACAGCATACGCTAATAATACAGGGAGGGTCCTTGTGATAATTCCATACCGTCATGCAGTATACTTTGATCAAGTTCATCCCTTCCATGATATTATCATTTCTTTCTGAATTAATCTTATAAATTACACCATGACAATCATCAAACCAGCCTCCATGTTCTCATTTCCATTCATTTAAAGAAAGAACACCTTTTTCAATTCTGCTTTTAAGTAGCTTGAGAGTGCTTTTAGTGTCTTCAAGGAATAGTAACAAAATTCCTTACGGACTAGAAAACAACAACCAAGTCCAGTTTGTTTTTAAGAATCTACAGTGTTAGGGGAATGAACCCCAAGATAAGTATTCAGATTTTTTTGTTTTTTTTTCCTTTCATGTAATTGTTTCTAACATATTTATAAGATGATTTCTTTGTTGCTTTGTATGTCCCTCCCCCACGGTATAACCCCTGCTTTCACTGTATTTGATGTTGCTATACTTTGTGGAGGGGAAGGGGAAAAACAAATCATTTAACTAGGGATACAGGTGGACCCATTGCAACAATGAGATGTACAAGTCCTTATGTCGAAAATGAACTTTACAACTTTGGTGGGGGGTGGGGGAGAGGACCGCTTGGGGTGAGGGGGAGTATGGGAAGGGATGGGAAGGGGAAACAAAGAGGAGGCAACAATGCTTGATAAGAAATGTACTAGTTATCTTGCCCATGTAATTGTAACTCCTCTGTACGGTATTCTCACAATAAAAAAAAAAAGAATCTAGAGTGTGGAGAAAATAAAATAGTGGGTAAATATTCAACTGGTTAAAGTAATGAATATACATCTGCCATTTCTTCCTTCACATAGGTATTAAAAATAGTAACTTTCAGTTCTTTGTACATGTAAAATCAAGTCACATTATTATAACTTGCATTAAAATTTTTAATATTTTTATTGCACAATTAAATTTTTTATTCTCTCTTTTTGTTTTTGAATTAACTGTTCTGCTTTTTTTGGTCTATTTATCTTAGAGCTCTTATCTTTTTCATATTCTTTCTATATTAACTCTTCTGAGATTATATACACATATATCTTAATCTTTTTTTATATTTCTTGCAACACTTTTAACTTGAGAAAATTTTATTCAAACAGTTATATTTACTTCTACTTCTTTCAACAAGATTTATAACAGAAGAAACTAATACAAATTACAAATGTTAATAATAGTTTCTTTCAAATTTAATAGAATTTTGGACACGTGACTATATTATCACCCGTAAAACTGGAGATAATAAAACTAATATTCAGGACCTAAGATAAGTATTATACCACCTAATAGGTATAAGTGGAATAAAGGTAATTAACATTTAGTTCCCCATCTACCTTTGTCATTTCTTCCTAAATAACCAGATTACATACTTCTGTTTTTAATGTACCGCTGCTTTATCTTGAGTTCTAGTCATCTTCAAGACTGCACATTCCTATTATAAAACTTGTATTAGAGTTGTTTACTTTTCTTTCCTTCCTTGAGAAGTCTATAATAAGTGCTTAACAAGAGGTATGTCAGTACACATGTGTGTGTACATATGAATGGATTTATAAGCTATTCTTTCCTCTATGCTATGGTAAATATCTGCAAACATGCTTTCGACATAGCTATCTAATTGATCTAATATTCGGAAATGAACTCAGAACATCGCTCTATCACTTGAGGCATGTCCTTTTGCTAGGCTAAGTCTGTTAGTCCATTTCTCCTACTATAACGAAATACTTGAATCACTTTTAGTTTGTTTTTCAGATAGAGTCTTAATGTAACTATGCCTGGGTACACTTCAAACAATAACTCTACTACTTCTATTCTTGTAGAACTAGCTTGTTTTTGAGATAAGGTCTCCTGAACTTTTGGTCACGATGACCGTGAACCTTGATCTTCCTGTTTCCACCCCTAAATTGTGCTATATAGTCTTATCCACAAAAATACTGGTTTTATTTGGCAAGTCTAGTATTTCATAGGAATTGGTTTCTTCCTAGACTTTTAATGTAGGCGATAATGCCAGATAAACAGATCTGAAAGCACAGATTAAATTTCGTCAATCAACTATTGTTAACTCTTAGCCATATGAACTTGCAAACAAGTAAATAATTAGAAGTATATAGCAGTAACTAGAATGAATTACTAATTGTTATGCATATTAACAGATTTCTCATACATTTAAGTACAGATCATTTATGTAAATTTATTATGACATATACACATATAATGATATGGATGTGAAACCGTAAAAAATTGCCATGTAATATAAGGAATTTATATGTGATATATGAGAAAATATCATTAAAAGCAAGTTTTAAAGTGTTATAGTATTCATAGATCATTTATTGTTATGGTTTGGATGTGGTTTGCTTCCCTTGAGAGTTTATGTATAGGAATCTTTGCTCACAGTGTAGACATGTTAAGAGATGCTGAAACATTTAAGAGAGTAGGGCATAGTGGAGAGTCCTAAAATCACTTGTGGGACCTGCCCTGGGAAGGAATTAAGATAATCCTTGTGGGACTCCAATGCTGATGTCATGCCATTGAACTCTGAGCTATAAACTTATCTTTACCAGAACTCAGTCACAGTATTTCATTACTGTAATGAAAAGTGGGTAAATAGGCCAATAAAATTTGATTTGACTTTATTGTTGTGAGTCTTTTTACACCATATTTTTTTAAAAAGTCAAATTCGCAAGTTAATAATTTTCTTCATCACTTGAGACTTGTTTAGATAGATTAAAAAAGATATGGAAATTATATATTTTTTGATAAGCATAGAAAGGCCAGACTCCAACATTAAAGCCAGGAAATAAACTGAAAAATAGTTAAGTTCTGTGCCGATAATATCCCCTTTTTGGTGTTAAGTTTCAAGAATCCAGGACATTAACAGAGGTTCTTTGACTTTTACTTTAAACTGGTAAAAAGCTGCAAACTTTCCAGAAATGGGTAGAGACAGAATGAATGGAAATCAAGTCTAGCAGAAGCGTGTCCTGAAGGTTACCTCTACCTAGCTCAGAATATATCATGGCGACAGATAGGAACCATTGCTTTAATTTTAATTCGTTTTCTTATTTCCTGGGTACAGAGCAAGAAGTGTTTCATTCTTTTCCCTTTCTTCATACTTTATCCTGTTATACTAAATTCTTGCTACAACTCTTACTTTGTGAGATTTTCCTTGCTGTGAGACATCCTAAAATGCTTTGAACATGTGGATCTCAATGACCCATGATTTTGCTTGGAAACTGTGAGGATGACAGAGCCTCTCATCCATCATCTGGTGACAGAAATTGGCCAGCCAGCCAGTACTTCAACCTCACAAGATCTGAAACGTGTTGAGCTTTGGAACTCTTCTTTCTCTAAATCTGTCTGTTTGCCATAGTGAAAGAGTAAAATTGAAGACACTGATGTCTTTCATTGGGGTACATTTCTGTTTTAAGGCTATTGAAATGAGCTCAGAAGCAGGTATCCTCTGGAGTACCTGGAGTCATGTGTTCTTCCTGAGAACACTGTGCTTCCTTGCCTGATGTAAGCTAAGAAACATGCTCTTGATTGCAGAAGAGAATTTGTTATGGAAGGGCCATGATAATGGCTGCTCTGAGTGCTTGGTGTAAAATGTTACAGTTATCTCTAGGAATTGGTGGCCCCCTCCTCTAGCCACCCCATCTCATTTCATATACATTTCATCTCCTTTTCCGAAAAAAATATTTAATTAAAAATTACAGATATTTATTATGTACAACATGGTTTAAAATATGTATACATTGTGGAATTGCTAAATTGAGCTAATTAATATATGCATTACTTTATATAACATGGTTTTTTGGTTGTGAGAATACATACAATCTACTCAGTGACTGTCAAGAATTTAACACATGTACATTTCTTTTATACATAGTTGTGTGGAGGGCAGGGCAAAACCTATAGCTTAAGGTTTATCTTTGATACCCTCTGCCTCAGGAAACAAAGAAGAGAAAAAAGATGTAAGTAATACTGGCTTAGGTACTAAAGATACAATAAATGCTGGCTGCCTACTTGACACCATCCAACTTGCTGTTGTTAACTACATTTGCCCACTGAGTACCAAAAACATAATTGAGTCAAACTGAGTGGAAGTAAGTATAAAATACACATAGGATTTCATAGACTTAGTAAATTATATTATGTAGTATTAGATGCGTTATAAAATGTATTTTATGGCAATTTTTCTACTTTTCTTAAATGTGGCTACTGGAAAATTTAAAATCATACATGCAGCTCAGACTATATTTCTATTAGCTAATAGAAATATATGAATTTATCTTCTTCTTCTTTTCATTTTTGTTTTTTGCTAGTCGTGGGCTAGGACTAGCAAGACTTGGGTGCTGTCCCTTAGCTTCTTTTGTTCAAGGTTAGAACTCTATCACTAAGCTACAGTTCCACTTCCAGATTTTTCTGTGATTAGTTGGAGATGAGTTTCATACACTTTTCTGCCCAGGTTAGCTTTGAACTATGATCCTCAGATGTTAGCTTCCTAAGAAGTTAGGATTACAGGAATGAGCCACTGGCACCAGGCAAATTTACCTTCATAGTGATAAGGAAGAGGGCAAAGAATGATAATGGAAGAGCAACAAAGGGCCTAAAAGCTCTTGCCTGAGACTCTACTCAGGCAATTGACTATCTACTAAAGTAGACCAGGCTTCATATACATTTAGAAATTATATTATTCTAGTTGTATATCATTCTAGTTGTAGATCATTGACCACCCCCAATCTTAAAAATATTACGTTTTTAAAATGACAATATAATCATGGTCCTAAGGTTTTGAGAGCTTATAACTATTTCTTTTAGTAAAATAAAATATTAAGTTACATGGGTCATTCATTGTCAAGTGAAACTTTAAAAATATAAAATGCCCTGCAATGGGGGCTCACACCTGTAATACTAGCTGCTCAGGAGGCTGAGATCTGAGGATTAGAGGCTGGAACCATCCAAGCAGAAAAGACAGAAAAATTCTTGTTAACTACCAAAAAGTATCCCTAAAAAGCCAGAAATAGACATGTGACTCAAGTGGTAGAGCACTAGCCATGAGTGATAAAGCTAAGAGACAGTGCCTGGACCTTGACATCAAGCCCCAGTCATAGCATGAAAAAAGTAAATAAAGCAGATAAAGGTACTGTATGAAATTAAAATATTTATCGCTTTTAAATTTATGGAATGATTACAACTTGACAAAGCATACATTATCAAAGTCAGTTCCTCTTCCAGTGCACTGAAAAAAACCCAACCACATAATCAATGAAAAGAGCAATATTGACATTGCCTGGTCAACCCATTACTTAAGGAGGGTTATGAGTTAGCGTTGACTGTAGGTGCTGTACCCATGGGAGTAAATAAGATCCAGCATCTCCTCCTGAGGAGGTTGGCAGCCTGTGGCCAAAGGAAAGAGAGAGGAGACAGATGAGTACAGGATTGTTTCTGACAAAGTTGACCTGAGTACTCAGTGGGACTGCCATGCAGGTTGGACTTCTTTTGCTTGGTGCATCAGGAGCTTCACTGTGGAAAAAAAAAAGGCTGAAATATCAGAATTTAGATGTCAGGGAGGTAAAAAAAGATACTGAAAATGAAGAAATTAACCTAAGGAGCAACAGTGGTATGTGATTAAATTTGAGGGAATTCAGAAGAGGTCACTAGGGTGAAAGGACAGAGATTGGAACTGGAACATGAGACCCAAGGAGGTATTTGAGATGTTTTCTATGTGATTAAGAGCTTAGACTTTATTGAGATAACAAATAGGGGCCATCTAAGTTATAGGTGTAGGAAAGAATACATCCAAAGTACTTAGGACAAACAGAGAGAAAATATTCTTTTCCCACTGTTAATCCTAAACCTCATAAACTGCAAATGTAAACTTCAGCCTTCTTTTTCCTGTTGAGTATCCACAGATTTCCAATTATTGAATCTTCCAATGTAAAAGATACAAACACTTCCCAAACTCTGCTACATCTTCTTTCTTCCTTCAGAGCCTGGAAGCCTTCATCCCTAGTGAGAACACTTAATAGTCCAATATTTTTACTTTGTACATAGTGGGTTGGGCAAAGTTTGAAGGAAAGTCATTTTCCTTGAGTTGGGGCATACCTCTTCTCTCAGATAGATGTGCCAACCTGACTGATAGACTCATTTTCTTCTTTGGGCTTCACTTCCAAATCCATGAGATGAGAAAAGTTAGACTATTGTTTTAGAGTTGCTCCCCCTTTGTTTGTATGTTTTTTTATTGAAAATAATATTGTACAGAGGGGTTACAGTTACATGAGCAAGGTAATGAATACATTTCCTATCAAGCATTGTTGCCTCCTCCTTTGTTTTCTCCCTACCATCCAGGTTGTTCCCTTTGTAAACTTAGCACTTACACATTATAGGACTCTAATCTATGCAAAGACTAGTTTATCTGTTTAAACAAATAACATTGGCGTGATATAAATTTCACCATAAGTAATTAATTCAATCCAAAGTAGAAGGAAATGACAAAAGACACAATGCAAATGGAATGAAATGAACAGATTCAGCCCAAGTGGAAGGAAATGATGTATGAAAATAGCCATACTCATTTATATTTGGGCTATTATGAGAAATGGTTACTTTGCTATTAAATAAGAGGTTGAATGCAGAAAAGAGTAGGCTCAACTTTCCATATAGTGATACACATATGCCACAGGAATCTTTAATATGCAGTTGAAGATGCTATGAATTACTTTCTGGAAATTTAAATGCACAATGTAAATGCAGGGGTTGGGGGAAAATTTATAGTCCTAAAAAAAAGAAAGTAAGCATGGGTTTGAACCATCGGCAGAAGGCAAGACCATTCTGCAGTAGGGGAAAAAAATCAGGAGATCTGTATGTAGGAGCTCCAGCTTGCTGGGTGTGGTCAGGATCAAAACTCTCTTATCTTACATACAGGAGCTAAAATAGGAAAAGAGAGGTAACTGAATAAAAAAAATCTCATTGGGAAGCAGGAAGAAGATGACTAGGGACTTACTCTGGCTTGGAATCTATGTATGTGTATAGATACCACCAAAGCTATTAGAAATAGTGAATTTAAATGTAGTACATCTTTAAATCAATGGGAACATATTCTGGACATCAGAGGTGTTTTGTAATGAGATGCTTCTTGATGGTGCAAAACTGGTCATTTTCCCCCTCAGTGTTCCACTTTGGAAGGCAACTGATACATGAAAATATGCCCAAAAGTATTTACTGAAGCATTGTTTTAGGAAAATGTAAACTACGTAAATGACCATAAATGAAGAGATGGTAAAATTGAATGCAGTAAAATATAACTGACATTGTACAAAAAACTTGTTGGCATGTAGAAAAAGAGTATGTTATAATATATATATATATATACATATATATTATGTGAAGAAAATAGAATGTAAATGCTATATCCAGAATAACATTTGTCTAATTTTCTTTAACAAAATAGAAAAAAACAGACATGTTTATATGTATATGTATTTGTGTGTAAGTGCATGTATATGTGTGTAACTGCACAAAGAGAGGAAAGATAGGAACAAAACACTAAAATGTAAGTCTAGTTTGTTCTAAATGGTTGGGTTTAATTAGATTACTTCTGTTTTGTTTTCTAAATTTTGTGTAAAATATGTCTTACTTTTATTAGTAGGGAAAAATCCAATAACTATTTATCTCACAAGACCTCAGGAAGAAAATGGCAATAGAAAAATACCACCTAAGTTCCTCCCCACCCACCCACCCACACAACATACCCTTTCTCCTGTGCTTGAAAAGAGACTGACATCTGTAACATTCAACCTGCTGTGCATGGATATTGGCAGACCTAGCCTGCACCCACTGGTTTGGTGATAAGTGACCTATATTCATCTGGCTTCAGAACAAAAGGCTAAGTAGGTTTGGCAATTGTTTAAACTCATGTTGTTTAAGCATGCTTTTAATAGTACTTGAATGTAAAGTATACGGAATAGGTAAATACCAGGAGTTGGTACAATAGCTCTTCAGAAAACTCAACTAATAATTATTTCAGACATTTAAATAATGAGGTTTCACTGTTTCTATTATCTGAAAAATACGTGCTCTGATTTAACCTAAGCAAGACAGGGATTGAGCTATATGGAAACAGAAGTCTTAATTAGTAAGATTTAACTTAGTTAATCAAGAAAGCATCTACCAATCTTTAAGAATTCCTTAAAGTCTTTATTCACACATATCCCCAAATTATTCCAAGTCTTAATATAAAGCCTATGACTTACCTTTCTCTATTTTTGGCTAATGATAAACATGAGTAAGATTTAATTGTAGCTCTATAATTAATTTATTCTATACCAAGTGGGGAACAATGATACACAAATTCTCATTGGCTTTAATTTCATCAAATGAACCTAAGCAGTGCTGCTGGGTAGAGACTGAAGTGTCAGAGAAGGAGTCAAGAACAATCTTAAAATGTAAAAAAAACTTTTAAACGTTTATAAGCTATTAAGTAAAGATTGTTATGAACTTTTGATATGGAATGTATTAATCAAAGAGTTTTAAAGCATGCTTCTGCCTGTGTGTGTCAGATATTATAACACAAGATTGTAATACCCTAAGGGTACTTAGTTAGACCAGTTCTATAGAAGGAAGCTACTATTTTTAGACTCTTCTCTATTCCTATTTTCCAACCCTATGGCAGACAATGGCAAGAAGCTAGTGAGATTATTCAGTATAGTGGACCTATTCAGAAGTCTCATCTTTCAAATGTCTATAAGCATTTAACCTATTCTGCAGGACCTAGAATATAGGCCATACTTTTACAATAGCACCTTCAATTTTAAATGTTGCAAGCTTTCAAATTTCAATGTTTCATCTTTGGAGCTGGGGCTTAGTGTGGTGATAAAACATCAAGATTCCATGATGCAGGATTTCTGGGAGGCAGAGTCAATGGGGGTGACTCATAGAATGGGAAAGGTGGAATTGACATGTCAGGATAAAAGTGAGCATGGATTTCAATTGCTAGACACCTGAATTGGCCAATGAGAAATTGCAAAGGACTGACACATTATCAAGGAAGTTGTTGGGCTAAGTACCTAGTGGCCTGAAGTGAAGCAAATATGTTGGGATGATGATTAGCAAGTGGAATTGTAAAGGAGGCATGCAAAAGATTCCCGCAGACAGTGGTAGAGTGTGGTGATGCTACAGGCTAGGAAAGAAAGGCCCAGATAGGACAAGCCAGGGCTGAGCCTGAGGGCAGAGTGTATGATATTAGGAAAGAGGTAATTTGATGTAGGCTTACATATCCATATGTATCATTTATGTTACACAAACTGTTAGAAAATATGCGATGACATTCTAAACAAAATGTTTTAGCCTTCAATAGATTATTTATACCACATCATTTTATTCCAGGACTTAGAAAGTTCAAGAAGCCTACTTTGTCCTCTATAGGATTCTTGAGTTACAACATACCAAACACAATGTGCCCTAAAACAAGTTGTTGTTGTTGTTGTTGTTTTGACTCTAAAATGATTCAAAACTGTGAAAATTATGTGACATGGTGGTTTAAAAAATTGAATGGTAGTGCTCTGGTTTGCACGCCCATCCCTACAAAACGGACACTGATACTTAATCCTCATTGTGTGGTGTTGAGAGACAGGCCTTTGGGGAAGCAATTATGTCTTGAGGTGAATGGAATTAAAGCCTTCATGCAAGGGGCTCCTAACTCTTCACTTTTCACAGCTGATGTAGACAAAGCCTTGGTGCCTTTTTACCTTATCTGTCAGGCAAGGACACATTATCTATGAGGAAGAATCTTTGGCCAGCACCAAATTGTCAGAGCCTTGGCCTTGGATTTCCCAGACTCCAGAACTATGAGCGAGATTAAGGTATTTTGTCATAGCAGCACAAAAATAACAAAGACAGGTAATCAATGAAAACCTAGCAGTACACTTATTTTCCTTGCAGGAATTTTTAAAAATCCTAACAATATTTAATGACAAGATCAAGAAGTATAAAGCCATTCTCAACTATTGATGGTAAGTAACTAAATATTGTTGGTTTGGAGGATTTGCTATCTATACCTACTTCTTGAGATGCATACTCTCTTGAAAGACTATTTTATCTTCAGTCAGACTAAGTATGATTCATGAATTGATTTTTTTTTGTTCTGGGCAATTCAGACATTTTTTAAAATTCCTAATAAAATCCTTCACTGTGTCTCTACTTACATGATCACATGGACTTACTGAGTAGAAAATAGGCTTGAATATGTGGGATAATGGTTTCAGTCACACAGACTTCAGTGGTAGAGTTTAGAGCCAATGATTTGGTTCTGCATTTCATTGATTCTCAGATGAATTGTTTTCTCTTCAAAAACCTCAGAAATCAGGGATATATTTTTTTTACCATTGGTGACAAGTTTCAATTATTACTTTTTGTTTTTTAACTTTATTTTATTGTAAAGGTGATGTACAGAGGGGTTCCAGTCATGTAAGCAAAGGAAGAACTACATTTCTTGCCAAAAAATTATTTTTCTTAAACTTTGTCTGTTGAGGGGCTTGAACTCAGGGCCTGGGCACTGTCCCTGAGCTTTTTGCTCAAGTCTAGTGCTCTACCAAGTACTTTGAACCACAGCATAATTTCCTTTTGAGTGGTTAATTGGAGATAAGAGTCTCATGGGGACTTTTCTGCCTAAGGTAGCTTTGAAGCATGATCCTCAGGATCTCAGCCTCGTGAATAGCGAGGATTATAGGCCTGAGCTACTGCCACTGCCACCTGGGCTTTCAAATGTTTTTTGTTTTGTTTTGTTTTTTCTTTGTTTGTTTTTTTTGCGACAAGATGTCACCCAGGCCATCCTTGAACTTAAGTTTCTCCTGCCTTAGCTGCCCAAATGCTAGGATTATAGATGCATTTCACCATGGCTGGCAAGTGGCAAGTTTTAATCATTTCCATTCAGCTTCCACTTGTGATTTGGTTCTCACATTTTGGGTCTGAGGATCTGGTCATGGTTTTGCATGTAATTTATTCTCCCATTGAATTAAGGGCAGAATTGGTAATATACATGATCAGCCTTACTCTGTTTAAAATGTCTCCTATGAGACTGCACTAGGATTCACATTGAATCACATAAAATCTATTGCAAATGCATAAGAAGATGGAAATAGAAGAGCAGAGCATATTAGAGTACTAGTGAAGTAAAAATTCACAAGTAGAGGAATGGCGTGAGTTCTATGTTTTCTTCCTAAGCAATAACCACATGCATGGAACTTTTCAAAGAAACACAATAGATAAAGCTGAGCTAATATTTGATGGAATCAGTTAGCAGAGGAGCGGCACTAAAAGGCAGGAAAGAGAAATGTGGTAGGAAATGTCAGGTCACTGACGCTTATAGTGGAAAGATGCCATGGGTTCATGGCAAGGGTGATAGATGTTTCTCAATGCTGCTTGATAGAACTTTCTAGAATGATGGGCATGCTCTGCAAGCTGTGTCATCCAGTACAGAATTTACTAACACATGTAGCTAATGAACATGTTTCTGTAAGAAAATTAATTTCATTTCAGTTACTAAGTATAAGTACTCACATATACCTGGTTATTGGACAGTGCAGAAATAGATGGTGGTGTGCAAACTGATGTACAAAATGTTAATGATGATTAAGTTTGATGGCATAGTGTGTTTCGGTATCTTCATATGAAGAGGGCAAATATAAGTGATTGCAAAATGTGGTGGAAATCCTTAACAAGATGCCCTATGTGTGGTGTTGAACATAAAGTTTACTAGATGGCAAATGAGAAGAAGCAAAGAAATAGTGACAGTGTGAGTAGTAATAATTAATTCTATTGTTTTTGTCCTTTCCTGACAAACAGCAACTCAAAAATAGTAGAGCAGAAAGGAACTGCCCCTCCCCTGACAAATGATGGAAAATTTCCTAGAAGGTAGGTGATTCATTACATGTATGAGGCTCTGCATGATCTCACTCAATGCTGATCACTTTGAGATTTTTAGACAGTAAATTAGTGCATATTCAGTGCTTCCAGATATGCCCCTGCATTTTGCAAATCCAAGTTCTAATTTCTGAGCTCCATCTTCTAATTCCTAGAGGAATTAGAATTAATACTAGATTAGTCAGCATTTGTGAGGATTCTGACACGGTAAATTCTTCCCTTCCTTCCCACCTCCCTGGAATTCATTTCGATAAGTAGTATTTTAAATGTTTAGAGAAGTTACATTTTGGGTTGTTCCTCCCCTCCTTTAGTCTGTTTGTATGTGAAGCCCTAGAGTCCCTATAGGTCATCATGTCCACTTATAATTTAGATCTAGCTTCCACATACAAGAGAAAACATGTGTCATTTGTCTCTCTGGGCTTGATCACTTAGCATGATTTGTTCTAAGTCCATCCATTTCTTGCAGAAGATATAATCTTAGTTTATTTTTGTTTCTTTTTTTATTGTGAAAATACTGTACAGAGGAGTTACAATTACATGGGCAAGATAATGAGTACATTTCTTATCAAGCATTGTTGCCTCCTCCTTTGTTTCCCCTTTCCATCCCTTCCCATTCCCGCCCCCGCCCCCCAGCCAAAGTTGTAAAGTTCGTTTTTCAACATAACGATTTGTACATCTCATTGTTACAATGGGTCCACCTGTATCCCTATTTAAACTATTTGTTTCTTCCATTCCCCTCCACAAATTATACCAACATCAAATACAGTGAAAGCAGGGGTTATACCGTGGGGGAGGGACATACAAAGCAACAAAGAAATCATCTTATAAATATGTTAGAAACAATTGCATGAAAGTAAGAAACATTTGCATACTTATCTTGGGGTTCATTTCACCTAACATCAACTTATCTGTTTCTGCTTGTCTCAGACATACACTAGTTATTGC